>NC_135172.1:15058122-15358122 GCF_041146795.1 Maylandia zebra | reverse complement strand
TTTCAAAACTAGGCAGCGTGCATGACTCATGCACGCATTACAACACACAAATGTAGGCACTCCCTCCCTGCATTGCTCACTCACACAGTCAGAGAAACTCACAGTCCTGGGTAAGGCCAGCTCTGACTAAGACCGTATATGGAAGAAGCTGGCAGGTAGCTTCTGTCCACTTCTCACTCATCCCCTTCTCTCCCCACCCTCTTCCTTTAAACTCCCATTAAGTCTCCAATTCAGCCACTCTCTTTTTCTGTATGTGAGCACCATGTGTGCTCAGTATGCATACTATACCTGTTTCAATCTTCACCGTGTTTCCAGTCGTTTAATGGTCACATTTCAGCAGAGTTTCATACACAGCATTGAGGGGGCGGGGCTCGTGTATGTGTGGTATGAGAGAAACCGCATTTAGTAAATAATAGCACATTTATTACTGTGAAACAACAATGCATCTCATGTGTATAATGTAAGGCATTAGCACGAAGTCTTCTGTCAACCTTTAAGCTTACTGAATTTTTAATTCTAAAATATTATGTCCTATCTTAGAGTCACAGGGACACACAACCTTTCTTTTAGGCCCCTAACAGATGAGATACAGGGCTACAAGATTAGGAACAATAATGATATGCAGTATTATGCTTGCGTCACCTCATTTCTTTATATTTTGTTTAGGCAAAAACAGAGTTTGTACAATTCTAAGGAACTCGAAAGTCAATACTTTGTATGACAATCCTTACTCTCCAACATAGTCTGAACTCTTAGGCAAGCTTTCTCATACTTTAAGTAGTCTTCAGGAATAGTTCTGGAGGCTTTCTAAAGGACATTCAAAGCTTTCTTGTTTCTCTGTTATACTGCTTTTTGTTCTGTTCTCTGTAAAGATGATCCCACACTGCTTCAGTAATGTTGAGGTCCAGCCTCTGGGGAGGCCGATTCATAATCTTTCATTGTGTGTTTTTCTACCCAGGTATGCATTTACTGTATTAGGTGTGTTTGGATCACTGTCATGCTGAAAAATAAACTTGTTGCCAATTAGATGCTTTCCAGATGGTATTGCATGGTGGATCTAAATTTGACAGCACTTCTTCTGTGTTCATAATTCCATCAATTCTGACAAGATCTCCAACACCACTGGCTGACAGAGCCTCCAATGTGTTTTACAGATTAATGTAGACACTCACTGTGGTAGCGCTCTCCCTACCTCCTTCATAAAAAGACAATGATGTGAACCAAAAAAAATACATAAATTCCAGTTTGGATTTACCCCTTCATCAGACCTTCTGCCACTGATTTTCAGTACACTTCTTATGAAATTAGGCACACTTCACCCTTTTCTCCCAGTTTCCTTTCCTTAACTATGACTTCTTGACCTTTCCACTGATGGATCAACTGGATCAGGTGAAGATCCTGATGCATCTCTCCTGTCAGGAAGCAGCCAGTGTCCAAATAGGAACTTTGAAGAAAGCCTGGAGAACTATTGTTCAGGACCACTTGGAAAAATTACAAAAAAGTCCTGCTCCTTGGAAGCAGGGGTGGTAACTAAAAATATTTCAGCTAGTACTTAAATCAATTAGCCTGTACTAAAATGTGAGAACATCTTTGTGTTTTTATCTTATTATTGTATTCGTAAGTGTAAAGTCTTCAGTTGTTATTGAAAGTAAGTAGAGTATAAATATCCTTTGATGGCTTTAATTCCAAAAGTAAATACAATATATTGATGCCCTGAGTAACAGTAGAACATTTTCCAAGACCTTGTACCACACATGACAGACATGCAGTTAACATCTCAGCATCAGAAACAGATTTAATCTTTCAAAGAAAGGTGTACACATTTATACATTTACTGCCTTACTTTTTTATTATTATTAACAAAACACAAATATTTTAACTTTACAATGCATTAATAAACTGTAAAAACCAGTGTCAGAACAGATTGAATCCTCCATATGCAAGTCAAGCAGTCCAGCTCTTCCCCATGTCTACAAGCTCCATGCCTTCACAGTAGGACCGTGGTCGTGACACCCTGACCTGGTTTCATAGAGAAACATCGCATCATTCAAACTGTGAAACCACGCAGACATTTGTATCTTACCGAAACTCTCATGGAAACCACATGTACAGTCACACACTCACTGTGGGTGTCCTGTGAGAAGCCAGTTGCTGCAGAAGTGGAAATGGAGTCCAGTGAATGGGTTCCACTGGCCAGCTACACACTGAAAGGTCACTGGCCTTACCCGAGTCCAGCACACCATCCCCCATGCTCATCTCACTCCCCCTCCATCCATACTGGGAACTACAGGATGCAAAAGGATTATTTACATTATTTAATCACTTCAAGCTCAAATTAGTAGCTATTTTAAGCAACAGTTAGGGAAGTGAGTAGTGAAATCTTTGAATGAGTGGGTTTTTAGAGAGATTACTTATTAACATTTAAACTAGACTCAAGTGTATTTTGCATTTATGTACAAATTATTATGTTGTGTTAAGTCCTGCAGTTAATTATGGATAGTTCATTTCATTTCCTATCCAGTTCAACTTATTCCAAACTATATGAAGTGAGTTTAGTTTGGATTATTTTGGAGGCCCAGTCCACTGATGCCCTAACATCCTACTTCTTGGAGAAACCTCTGCTGCACATGATACATTCATTAGCGTTAGCTGCTGTGGGCACTGGCAATTAAAAGCACCTCACACACATTTAGAGCTCACGCTAATGCCTCAGAGTTTAATTAGAAACTCCATTTCAACATTAACTCTCCAGGAACTGACTAGAAATTTGGACTCTGTGCTTATGAATCAAAATCTGACATTTTATTGAAACTACCATGTATTAGTGAGACGCAGAGGTGGCGAACAGAAGGTATTTGCGACTTCTGCTGAAGTGCCAAATACTGCATGCTCTCTAATGGCAACTTGAGGCTGGCTCCAAAAGCGAGTCAATGTCCACAGACTCCCATCCATGTTAAAATGGCCAGCTTTACAGCCTTAAAAAACAACAACATGTCCACTACAAAAATAGATTGTCCCCTCTCCAAAACATCTATATGGTGGGTGATTTATTAGTTTCAATTTCTTCTTCTTATTTTAATAATTGATTTATCGGGCTACTAGAGTCTGATATTCCCCACCTGACCTGGATATATGCTGTTGATGCCATTCTGGAGCATTTGGAGAGTGACTGGGACATGAATAACTTGAGCCGATTATATAATATTTTATTACAGTGTATTTCTTACTAGGCAGCGCATTCTCTTGACAACGATTTCTTTAAAGCTATAACACATTTTGGGGTAAGACTGAAAGAAAGGCAGATTTGAAATGTAAAAGGGAAGTCAGAGGTCAAATGTTACATGATATTTGGATGCAAGCTATGATGTGAGATTTACAATCCCCATGTACCAGGACCATTTCCTAAATGCTGCCAATGCAAACACCGGCAGAAGAATTTTAAGCAGTTTTAAGATAAAATAGATTTTATGAAAGTTTGACCTTAGGGTCCAAAGTAACATGGGATTTAGAATCCGAATATAGAATTCCTTATATTCCATATGCTGTCAATACAAAAAAAAAAAAAAAAAAAAAAAAAATGTCAGTAAGAAACAGTTTTAGCTTTACTGGCTTTAAAACATGTAAATATTCCAAGGTGACCACAGTGACCATCACTGATAACTGTGAACCAAGCTTGTTTTTAAGCTTCAAGAGTGGCATTGGTGAGAACAGAGAAGCTTTTCACTGAAAACTCTCCCACATTTTGGAACACACAACTCACTGTCAGACAATGAACACTGTGTGTGTGTGTGTGTGTGTGTGTGTGTGTGTGTGTGTGTGTGTGTGTGTGTGTGTGTGTGTACGCTGTATATACCTGTGGGGGTAGATTGTGTTGATTCGTGTTCCGTGGCTGGGGCAGGTGGAAGCCAGTGACAGCGTGTCGTCGTGGTAACAGCAGGGGCGGTCAAGCGCTCGCAGATGCAGCAACTCATCGGAGCGTGTGAAGGCAGGATTGTCCAATGAGTCTGCTGATCCCGCCCACGAGCGCAACCAGAAGCGACCTGACAGCTCATCAAAGTGGTTGAATCTGCGATAGCTGCGCAAACAAAATCGTGAGAGGTCACAGGGTACAATGCTTGTTGTTGTTGCTTCTCTTTGCAATCTGGGTTTTCCTCTTTTTTTTTTTTTTTTTTAACAATTGTGTGCCAGCTTTAAACGTTTCACATGAACAAAATTTCAAGAAGGAAAAAAAAAAAAAAAAAAAAAATCAACCTAGTCGATGGGAGACAGCCCTTTTACAATGTGGGGTCATAACTTGAACCTTATCTCTGTGGCATTCATAGAAGCTCTTATTTTACCCCTAAAAAGAGTTTCTTCTTAAAAGCTCTTCACAAAGCTGCTCAGTTTCACCAAGGAACAAAGAACTCCTATGACAGCAGAAAGGTCGGAGATGACCCCGCTCATACAGATGATGTTATGTTTCATGAATGAACTGATGTGTCACAGTGACACATGACTGCTCCTTGCCAGTGAATAACTTTCCATTTACCAGAAATAGATCAACAGGTAAGAAGAAACATTAACAGATTTGTTTAAAACATTGCAGATCAAGAACAATATAAAACTATACCGCTTAATTACCATTTAATGGACACAGGTGATTTTTTCCAAGTTATTTTAATAGCATAAGTTCCACTTATAAACACCTTTAAAACCCAGCCATTGCCCTGAAACCAGTAGTTGTCAGCAGTTTTGTAATGAACTCTAGTTTACAACCAGGGTTTGTGTATACTGGCAGGAGATTACTGCTCTAAGATGTATAAAGTTATAAAAGGTAAATCCTCCCCATTATTTGTATAAAAATCCTCTGGAATAACTTATTTTAGGCTAATTTTAAAATATTTTCCTGTGCTAAATTATATGCTTTGCAAAGTTTCTCTAAACTCGGGCAATCATCAGCTACTTGGGATGTTTAAAAAGATGACTCCAAAGAGGCCCCAATTTCCTGGAAAACACACATTTCCTACTCTAGACATACTGGACTTAAGGCTTAGCTTCAGACTTATTACTTCCTGTCTGATCTTTGTCTTTGTACATGCTCAATATTCAGTCAAACAAACAGTATCTTGATTAAGATCAATATGCTTTTGCCTCTTGCAGTCTCAGTTTGTTATTAAGGTTCAAATGAAAAGTGCTTCGACACAAGAATCCTTGTAGGTAGACTTTCATGAAGCTGAATCCAAGTCTCTGCACGCCATCATATTAGAACCATCCAAAACCACAAGGTCATTTTTTCCAGACTACACTTGGAGGAACACCCGAGGTTTAAAAACAAACATTAATATGAAAAGAAAGTACACAGAATTGAGATTGCATTTATGCTGGATTTACTAATATTACCATGCATACACCTCTAATATTAGTTGTGTAGGAGGCATTTCCATTCAGGAACAACTAATAGGTTTCCTCATCTCCTGGCCCAGCACCCTAATGAAACATGTCACAGTATCAATGACTGTGTCTGTGTGCTCAGCTGTCAGCATATGTGGAGGTTAGACATTCAGATTGAGCCAGCAATCCAGTTCCACCTTCATCCTTAGTATGTGCGTTGTCAGCTAGACTGTGCCACCTAGTGGCAATGAGTGTTTACAGTTACTGAAGAGCATGTGCGTTTATGTCAGTCTCTGGTTTTTCTCTCATGGATCACAACAGAATACTTTCACCTATTGTGACTACTGCGATTTACTGTACGTCACAAATATGCACGTTTTTACTATAAATTTTAAGGTTTATGGAAGTACTTATCGTCCAAAAAAAATGTAACCTTTGCAGTAAAAACCACAATGGATCTAAAAGCAAACAAGATGTGACTGAAGAGCAATCTTTCAGTTTTAATTAATATATAATATATAAATATAATAATAAAAAAAATCCACTGTGGTGGTGCAGAAAGGCAAAATTAGAAAAATTGTATAATTAACAAAATATGCATACGCCTGAACTGTAGGTGCGTCTTAATAAAAGCCTTTTCCTACCTGCTGCGAGTCTGGTCTACTTTGGCCTGAATCAGAATTGCTCGATAGCGTCGCACTGCCACAAACGCCAAAATGATGATCACTGTCACTATGATGAGTAAGATGGCAAGGCACGCACCAATGAGACGTGCGCGGGTCATCCTGACATCGCACCTCTCACCCATGAACCAGAAATCGTCACCTGCAAGGCAGCTAATGCCCAAATACAAGTCATTTACACATGCAAACAAAATATGCCTGGGTGAACAAAAAGATTTGCTTTTCCTTTTAACGTTCTTACCGGCAAACTGGAAGCTGGTGTGGATGGTGTGTGCAGATGCCGTGATGGTGGCAGTAGTCAAAGTGGCAGACTGAGGAACAGCTGTAGTTGGCAGTGCCAGGCTGGGAAACACACTTATATCCTGCAGAGCACTGCAGCAACCAGTCACAGATGTCGCCCTGCAGACCTGAGGGGAAGGCATGTTTAAAAAGAATTAAAGAAAATAATAAAGGTGGTGCCATTTTTTTTTAATTTTCTTATCATAAAGTGATCTCATTGTAATGATATATGCATCCAAAAATCAGACAGGCACTGAAGTTTTTAGTAGTCACGTGAATATCATGCAATTACACATTAAGCTAATGTGTCACAAGGCTGAATTTTCAGTTGTACTTGAGATACTTGAGACTTAACTTAACAATTGTTGATTAGGTTCTCCATTAACCAGCTGATAATGTTTCTTATTTGGTCTAAACAGTAATCCGTATTTCAAAAATTGTTACAAGTATGTGCACTGTATGGACAAAAGGTTACATCGCTTGATCTTTGAGCTCAGGTGTTTTCAGTCCTGTGACCACAGGTGTGGCCCTGGACTGAGTTGTGAAAAAAAAATGTGTCTTTCTAAAGAGTTAACTGAATTCAAGTGTTGGACTGTTATTGCAAGGATGGTTTCATTGCAATAATTCAATTTGTCAAATCTCTTCCTTCCAAGATTTCCACCATTTAAAAGGGATCTCCACACCAGGTAGTTGTAACAGTCACCAAAGTAACCGATCACATAAAGTCACAAAGTGGTGAGGTACATAGTGTGTAAAAGTCACCAACACTCCGACTCCAAACTTCCTCTGGCATTAACATCAGCACAAGAAATGCGCATCAAGTGCTTCATGACATGAGTTTCGATGGCTGAGCATCCCCTGAAAATGGAAATGAACCGGCCACATTTTCAGTATCTTAAAGGTTTTACTTTATCACCTGGAGAAATATAAAAAATTTATTAGAAAGTTTCCCCACTTTTAGAATAATTCTCATCTTAAAGCTACATGACATCACTCTTGCTTTTCTGGTGAAGATGTCTGTAGCATGTGCTCTCCTCACATGTTATGCCTCTAACAAGCTTGCAGTACAAAAATGAATCACTGAACCTACTGCGTTTTTTACCAAATGACTATTTAAACTACACTGCAGCACTTCTGCATTTTAGATTTTTTCTGATGCCAAACATTAAAATGGAAACAAATAAAATGACTCCACGCTATAGTAAAGAAGAAAAAGTTTGTTAGACCAAGCCAGGTAGAATAATTAGATTTTTCATAATTAGATTTTGAGCTTAACTGAGTCAGGCTAACTGAGTTACGATGTTTACATCAGTTTTCCTGTATCTGGGTTAATTGAATTAAGACGTTAAAAAAAAAAAAAAAAAAAAAAAAAAAGGAACTTTCTCTCAGGTTAATGAAGAAACTCAGGACATCTTGGTGTCAATTTTTGACATTGATGACAAACACAAACACCCAGTCTTCTGCAGAAAGATGACAGGAAATGAACGGAAAGATATTAAGAACAATGTGCATGAAAAGGCAACCAGACTCCTCCCAAACTGCTCAGCCACCAGGGCTTCAGTCAGCTGCCTGCAGACCGGCACCTGAACACGGGCTTACCTCCGACTGTGATGTTGGTGATCCTGGAAGTCCTGAATGTCCTCTTGTTGCGAACAGCCTGGGCTAGTCCAGTACGCTCCAGCAGTGATGTGGGTTCTGTTATGCTGAGCCACTCCAAAGCTCTGCTGGTTTTGAACTCCAGCAGGCTCTGCACTGCACGGCCACTGGAACAAAAACAGAACTGGAGATTTACCTCCTTTTACGCAACTTTCTGTGACCGATCCCAAAGCATAACCCAATTACAATTTCCACTGTGCTTTAGTTAGATCAAAACATTCCAGTTGGGAAATTATCTGAGCCCTGTTGACAAACTGAGGGATGGCTAATAAAATTAATGTCGGGAAAGCAACATAGAGGTTAGAGACCATTACATAATTTAATGGACACTGACTTTAGTTTCCAAAGTCCCATTAGCTGCATGGGTAAAAAAAAAAAAAAGGTTAATACTTAAGAAAGGGGAGAAAAATGCAGAAGGATGATGAAGAATTTATTATGTTTTTTTCACATTTTTTCCCCTAATGATGTTTAACTCTGGTGGATTTTTGTGGTGTTTTAATTGTGTTTACTTATGTCTGAGAGTTTATATCTTCCCCTAGCAGAAATGATGTATTTAACGTCCCATAACCTGGGATAGGAAACACACACACAACTGAGAAATGGACAGTGCATATTGAGAGACAAGGTGGAGCTAATTGAAATCTAGAAAGAGCCTGGAGGTGCCTTTCATTTTCAGCTTGTCTGCACCACCTCACCTGCTCCAGACTCCCAGCAGCCGGCTGAACCCCGGGGCTTTCTGTAGGTATGGCTTCATCTGAAAGAAACCTTAATTGAGAACTCTGTAAAAACTACTCAGCTGAAGTCAAAAATACTTAATTATTTGATTATTTCTGCTTTTTTGTGCCAGTGTGTGTTACTGTACAATCCCTCACCCAGGTAGTAGTGTCGTTCTCCAAATTGACATTTGAAGCCAACATGGGCTCTTCTACAACTATCTGCAGCAGCAGCTCAACTGACTCCACTGGACAGAACAAGTAAATAAACTAATTTCAGGACTTCTGGATATATAATCAGGATATTTACCTAAACGTAAAACACTTCAGTGGTGTTTGGGAAGTACCTCTGATGGCAGCAGGCTGATCTGGCACGATGTAGAACTTGGGACTGTTTGTGGAGCTTCGAGCAGGTGTGGAGGTTAAAGCAGAAGAGGGCTCCTGGCTGGGATGCATGGTTGTCTGCTGTGGAGGTTGCTGTGGTAGTCCAGATGTGGGAGTGCGTGTGGTCGTGCTGCTGGAAGACCACTGCCAGAACTTATACTTTTCTACTTGTTCTTCTCCAGCTCCATGTCCATAATCTAATGTTACAGTAGAAAGGAGAGGAGTATGTGCAGTAGTAGTAATAATTAGGGGTTGGGATTGGTTACGTGTTGGTGACATATTAGTAGAAGTCTGAGGAGGCGGGTGATTGTGTGTAGGAGGTGACATTTGTGGAGGTGAAGGCGTGGCTTTGCTGACTGTGTGGTCCGTGGTCTGAGACACAGACGAGGTTAAAGCAGGGTGTGAACTATCAGGAAATGTACTGTGTGTGTGGAGTGTGTACAAAGCTGTAGAGGACTCTGTGGATGTGGTGGAAGATGAAACAGCAACAGCAGTAGAATCTGTGGGCGAGTCATCACGTAGGAGTGTGTGAGCAGGATGCAGAGTGTATGTCACTCCAGTGGTTCCTGTGATGGCTGAGTTTTGGGTTACACCTCCCACGGTCAGCGCTGCCCCGGGTGTAGAAGAAGAATCGGTGAACCCTGAAGTCCAACTGTAAGCCTTGGTAATACCAGGTGGGGAAGGGATAGTGTTTCTAGTCGGGTGCGCATCAATGATATTTCCGCGTGCACTTTCTACTGCCGTTTGTGTCTCTTTGTCTGTCTGTGTAAATAAAGATGACGTGTAAGCAGAATGTGTGGGGCTCTCTGTGCTTTGAGGAGAGTCTGTTAGACTCCTTGAGGAAAATGGGAGCGTCATCTCAGTTTGTTCAAACTTATCAGGCAACTCAGATGTAACAGTCTGAGCAGCAGCAACAGATACAAATGAGTTAATTTGACTTATGTTTGGATGAACTGGATCAGCCTCCACAGTGCTAACAACGTTGTTGAGCTCTGTGAAGTGGGTGTTGAATGAATGAGTGCCGCTGTAAACTTCTGAAGATGATGATGATGCAGTGGGTTCAGTGTGGGTTTGTGCACTGAAGTCATCCTGCAGTGTTTTGATGGAGGATTTTAAAGGGTCAGAAGTGACAGCAAAGGTCAGGTCAGAATTATGTCTGTCTGTGCTTCTCTGGCTCCTCCAGGAATGAGGCTGTTCATCTCCAGATGTCCCACTAACACCCACACCATGTGCGGTTATGCCTGTATGACCTGTCCTGGAGGAAGATAGCTCAGCTGGAACAGAAGTACGGAGAGGAACGCTGGCGCTGGACACTCTTTGATCCATTTGTGTGGCAACATCTTTGCCTGTGTTTTTAGATGTCTGAACGGATGTATCTTGTATAGCTTTGTCAAGCATGAGAGCTGAACTACTGGCTGTTTCCTCTGTCAATGCCATCAGAGTTTGAAGGCTTTTTTCAGTCGGGTTTGAGGGTGTGCTTGTATTGGGGCCTGCACTGAGTCCATGCTGAAAATATGGGTGTGTTGTATTTCTGGCAGCCATGGGCCCATCGGTGAGGTGAGCAGCTCCAGATGTTTCCGCTCCATTGTTTGGTTTTTCCTCAGGAAGAGGGAGAGTTTCCCTATCACTTCTCCCAGCGACAGGGAGTCCCTGCTGGGGTGAGGTGGGGTTCAGCAGTCCTTGATCCAGAGAGGAGGCACTAGACACAGACAGAGGTGCAAAACTCCTCTCCAGACCATCGTAGGTGTGATCTCTGCCCTCCTTCATGCCTCTCGTCACTTCTTGATCAACAGGAGGACTATTTGTAAAGCTGGTTCCTGTTGGAAACCATTGAGTGGGGTCTAGGTCTGGATGTTGGGTTGAGTGGTCCTCCGAGGAATTCCTCTCATCTTCCTGGACTGGAAAACCAGGAACAAACACAATAACAGAGAGAGAGAGACAGGGTGAGAAGAGACAGAGTGGAAATCACAACAACATAACATTGCTCTGTGTAACACCACAGAGGGAGATAAGATCTTTCCGACAGATTCCCAGCTCACGGCACAGTTGGAACAACACATTTTCACAGCATGTTAAGTTATATACTGCTCAACCTGACTCCTACTGTAAATCATGAATATATTTCATGTATTCACTGAGAACATCAGGAGGCAGAAACAGCTCTAAAAATACCAGAAATAAATGTCATTATGATTCTCGTGATTCGCGCTTTATCTGAGAAGAGAAAGAGAAAAACCTTGTTAGACTTTTACAGCTCAAACTGCATTTGTGGGAATAAGCTGAGGGAAGTACAACCAAAAGGTTAATTTAAACAGAGAATTTCAGAGCTTACAGAACATCTTATTTCCATTGACTAACCCCAATAATATTGAGGTTAGGTATTCCATACCGACAGTGTGCATATCACTTTGATTTAGCCTAATTTAAAGACAAAAGAATAGCAAATAGCACAATAACATCTAACATGTCAGCGGCGGGCGTTCTTACCTGTTGTGACGATAAAAAGCAACAGACAGGCGTGGAGCTGCATTTCCAATGGTGAGACATTTCAGTGTAGAACACCCTTTTAATCCAAAACACATGCAGTTTTTTTTACACTGACAACATGTACATGTTACGAGGAGGACGAGCAAACTGCGCAAATGATTAATGAGCTCCAGTCTTTCCTGTGGACTGTCCCTGAGAGAGAGAGAGAGAGAGAGAGAGCAGAGAGGCGTCAGAAACTTTCCTCCTCCATCATTTCCTTGTAACGGAAACCGCTGCGCTGTCAGGGGCACAGCGCCGTACACTCACCTAAATTAAACACACGTGTGTGTGAGAGGCAGCCTGTCCTGTACTGCAGAATGGACAGAGGCTTGCGGATGGGAAGGTTTTACGCCGCCTCCAGGCTGTTCCACACGACATTTCAGAGATGAGAGGAAGGAATCCAGTGCGTAAAGTCTACACAGGAAAATTACCGCAGGCGGCATGGAGGCATGAGAGGGAGCAGTTCATTAGAGCTTTTATACTTACGCCCCACTAGGAGTGCTCGAAAGACTAAAAATGAATGCTACGAACACGTAAACAGGTTTTAAGTCTATAGGTTCAAAAAAAGTTTAGGAAATGCAGAACAAATGAAAATATACCGGGAAAGCGGATGACATCATTTCTCAAACATGTGGGAGAAAATGAACTTTGGAGGTGTCTTTGTAATCAGAACGTGTAAGATCTGTAAACACATTAGCTTCCTCCCCTATTTTATAACACCATGACACCCCCATGGACTGACTTGTGAAGAAACGGTTGCTTTCTACAAGATGGTGACCCGAAAATCAGAACCACATTGTACAGGAGAAATTTCCACACATTTAAAAACAAACAATCAAAAACAATAACAATCACACAGGACACAGTTTTGTTTTATTCATATAATGCCAACAACAATAACCACGTCAAAGCACTTTAAAGTGTAAGGTAAAGAAATACAGTTTCATAGAGAGAATCCCAGTAAGCACGTGATGTCACTGGAGAGAAATAATAAAAAACAAACAAAAAAGAGAAACATCTCGTTTAAATCAGTCAGACCATCTGAATGAAAGTCTGCAAGGCTGTGATTGCTGCCAATAAAGGATTGTTTGATGAAGCAAATTTCAAATTAATATGAAAATACATTTTCAATCTTGGTACTATCATTATCCTTCTTTCATATTCACAAATTTTATAAATGACAGTATATGTTTTCCAGGGAGACCTTAAACAAGCAAATATATATATTCTGGGAGCTTGAGGGTGCTGCGCAGTATCTTTGCTGTTCCTAGGACTGCATTCTTCTGGACAGAGAACTCGGATGTTGTTCCTGGGATCTGCTGGAGCCACTTGCCTAGCTTGGGAGTCACTGCAGCTAGTGTTCCGATTACCACGGGGACCACCGTCACCTTCACCCTGCACATCTTCTCAAGCTTCTTCTCTGAGCCCTTGGTACTTCTCTAACTTCTTGTGTTCCTTATTCCTGATATTACTTTCATTCGGTATCGCTACATCTATCACTACGGCCGTCTTCTTCTGTTTGTCTACCACTATGTCCGGTTAGTTAGCCACCACTATTTTGTCTGTATCTGGAAATCCCAGAGGATCTTAGCTCGGCCATTCTTAACCACCCTAGGAGGAGTCTCCTATTTTGACCTTGGGACTTCAGGTCCATACTCGGCACAGATGTTTGTGTATACTATGCCAGCTACTTAGTTGTTGCGTTCCATGTATGCATGCGTGATAGACCCCAGCCTCGATTAATCTTGTGCTCAGAGCTTGTTCCTGTGCTGCCATGATTAGTGCCTCTGTGCTGTCTTTCAGTCCAGCTTTGTCCAGCCACTGGTAGGACTTCTGGATGTCAGACACTTCCTCTATCTGCCGGTGGTACCATGCCTGTCCTTCCATGATGGTTCCTCCTCTTCCTCCTCTTTCTTGGGTTTCTGCCGGCTGAGGTAATCACTGAGCACGCGGTCGGTTGGGGCCATCTTCCTGATGTATTCGTGGATTTTCGTTGTCTCACCCTGGACTGTGGTACTGAGACTCACCAGTCCCCGGCCTCCCTCCTTCTGCTTAGCATACAGCCTCAGGTTGCCCGACTTGGGAGGAAACCCTCTATGCGTGGTAAGGAACTTCCTTGGCTTAAGTGGCTTCTATCTGCTCCTTTGACCAGCTTATTATCCCAGCACGGTACCTGATCACAGGCAGGGTGTAGATATTCATAGCCTGGATCTTGTTCTTACCGTTCAACTGACTCCTCAGGACTTGCCAAATCCTCTGCAGGTACTTGGTGGTTGCAGCCTTTCTAGCGGCCTCTTCATGGTTCCCATTTGCCTGTGGGATCCCCAGGTACTTGTAACTGTGCTCTATGTCTGAAATGTTGCCTTCTGGTAATTATATCCCCTCAGTTCTGACTACCTTCCTTCACTTGGTTACCCGACTACACTTCTCCAGTCCGAACGACATTCCAGTGTCATTGCTGTATATCCTGGTGGTGTGGATCAGTGAATCGATGTCTCGTTCACTCTTGGCATACAGCTTGATGTCATCCATGTACAGGAGGTGGCTATGGACCGCTCATGTTTCCCACTTTGAGAGCAAAGGAGGCATCTTCAAAAGCCTTCTGCATCTGAGTTAAAGCAGAAACATACTCTAAGCCATTATCCAAATAAAACTCATACATCATCAGCACATGTGACATGCATCTACAGAAAGTGAAATCAAAAATATTTAATTAATTCCATTTTTTAGAAAGCTTGTTAGTGCTTAGTTATAGCTTGGTGCATATTTTCTGCTGCAGATTTAAACACACCAGTTTAGGGAGACATGGGTGCATAGAATCGGGTCGGGTGCACAGGAGAGGTGAAGAGGAGAGTGTCAGGGGAGATGTGCAACAGAACGAGAGAAAACATTTTTATAAGCTGGTAAATTGGGACACTGGAAAGTTAATTACAATGACCATTGTGGCCTCTGGCAGCGGACTCTGTGCTTGTGCTGCTAGACCTCAGTGCAGCAGTCGATGCTGTTGACCATAATATTTTATTACAGTTATTAATATTTATTAAATGGAGAGTTATCTTTACACACTGAGTTTAATTATGGAGTTCCACAGGGTTCTGTGCTAGGACCAGTTCTATTTACCTCATACATGCTTCCTTTATCATTAGAAAGGATAGAAAATATGGACCAAATATGGTTGTTTCATGGGTACCTGCTCTATCATGCTGTGTTTTTTGAACACTGTGACACAAATGCGAGATCAAATTTTTTTTATGTGAGTACACAATCCCATTGCATAACAGCAGCATTTTTTATATACACTATCAGTTAAATGTTTGAACATACCTTCTCATTTAATAGTTTCTTTTTTTCATGACTATTTACATTGTAGATTCTCACCAAAGCTTCAGAACTATGAATGAACACATTGGAATTGAATGTAGTAAACAAAAAATATATATTTTAGAATCTACAGAATACACACTGTCAGGGCTCTGTGTGCAGGCAGGTGGAGAGGAGGATCCAAGTGCAGGACTCAGACACTGAACTGTAACTCAAACCTCAGCTTTATTGCTGGCATAAAACAAAACATAAACTGAGCAATGGCAATGACCGTGAACCACTGCCACAAAAACCACACAGGCATAATCTGAGGGTACAACGCAACACCAAGCACGGGAAAACACAGGGCTTATATACACAGGGTAGTAACGAGGGAATCGGCAACAGGAGGGCGACACAGCTGGGAGAGATCAGGGCTAATGAGACAGGGGGAACAAAGCTGCACACACTAACATAAGACAAAGACTTTCACAATAAAACAGGAAACATGAATCACAACTCAGAGACACGGACTCAACACAGAGAGACAGACAGAAAATGACACATGGAACTGAACTGTAAGTGAAACCACAATTCCTAAAACATGGATAACAGAAACATGAAACTCTAATAATCATCATCATCATCATCATCATCATAACAAGAGAATGAGAAAACAATCCAAAACACCAAGATAACTGAAACACAAAGTACCAGAGAAACATAAAGAATAATCCATGATGCAAAATTAAACCAAAACATAATAAACTCAAAATACTGGGTCCAATGGACCCAGAACCGTGACACACACACTTTGCTTTGATCACTGCTTTGGACACTGTTGACATTCTCTTTTTTGGAGAGAGGTAGTCAGTCTGTAGATGAGGTAGGCACCAGAAATGGTTTTCCAACAAGTTCCCACTCCATCAGTCCTTCTTGGTCAAACAGCCCTTACACAGTCTGGAGGTGTATTTGGGTGTTGAAAAATAAATGATGGTTCAACTAAACGTAAACCGAATGGGATGGTATGTCACTGCAGGATGCTGTGGTACCCATGCTGGTTCAGTGTGCTACTGTTCAACTCCCCAACAGTGTCACCAGGAAAGCACACAAAGACAAGGGGTGGAACCAAAGATCTCAGATTTGGACTCAGAAGAACAAAGCACAGTTTTCCAGTGGTTTTAATGTCCATTCCTTGTATTTCTTGGCCCAAACAAATCTCTTCTACTTGTTGCTTTTCCTTAGTAGTAGTTTCTTAGCAACTATTTGACCATAACACCTGATTCGTGCAGTCTCCTCTGAACAGTTGATGTAGAGATGTGTCTGTTACTGGAACCCTGTGTGGCATTTATCTGGGCCCTAATCTGAGGTGTTACTAACTACAATCTCTGAGACTCACATGAATTTATCCTGTGCAGCAGAGGTGACTCTTGGTCATCCTTTCCTTGGGTGGTACTTATGTGACCCAGTTTTGTCATAGCACTTGATGGGTTTTGCGACTGCACTTGGGGACACACTGAAAATTTTACCAATTCTCCAGATTGACTGACCTTTAGTTCTTCAAGAAATGATGGACTGTCACTTTTATTCACTTAGCTGATTGGTTCTTGCCATAATATTAAGTCTAACACTTTTCATAGGGCTGTCAGCTGTATACTGCCAGGCACACCTGTGAAAGTGAAAACCAGTTCAGGTGGCTACATCATAATGCTCATTGACAAAAGACCAAGGGTTTGCAGCGCTGTCAACAAAGCAAAGTGTGGCTACTTTGAGGAATCTAAAATATAAGACATATTTAGAGTTATTTATCTTTTTTCTCTTTGCTACATAATTCCTCATATCTTGCTTAACATATTTGATGTTTTTAGTATAATGTAGAAAGCAGTTAAAAAAAAGAAAAATAATTCAATTCGAGTCTAAAAAGAAAAATGTTTTTACTTACCTGAGAGAGCAGAGTCAGGTGGAAAGCTAAGGAGTCTCGAAAACACTGGTGCCAAACTGAAATCCTTGTGTGCTTTGAATAAAGCACTCAAAAAATAAAATTGGGTGGTTGTTACATTTATAACTTGTAATTTAAACAAAACAACTGTTTATATGGTGAACATCATTATATTGTGTAGGATCTGCATGAAATTCAGCCACTTTAATATGAGATGATATAATCTAGAAAGAGTGGTTAGTAGCCTGGACTTGCAAAATTCACGAGATCACACAAGATTTCAAACCACAGGAAAATCACTCGTGTTATAAGAGGCAGAAAAAGAAAAAAAGTATTGCTATTTATATTAGTTTAACATGTCAAGGACAAAAATATAAATAAAAATCTGTATCAAGCCTTGTAATCAGTTATTATGTTAACCAGACTAGACTTTGTTTACTGACTCCAAAAAATATCATTTTAAACTTATTTTAAAAAAATCACGGAAAGGATTTCCATGTTAATAAATGCCTTTCTAGGATTAAATATTTTTGTTGGACTAAAATAATTTGAATGGGTTGGATCAACTCAATTAAATACAGTTGGACTTAACTGCAAAAAATAGGGTTATTCATCATTAAATAATTAACTTGGTGCATAATGCTAAAACAAAGCAATGTAATCATGCTGGAATTCTATAAACTCTACAAAAGAAACCAAATTCCAAGAAATCCAAACACAGAAATGTTTGCACAAATATGTGATTATGCAAAGAGGTCCCTACCAACCAACCTCAGATCTCCACGCATGCAAACATGAATACACATGACTTTGCACACAACCAGAAATGAACTCCACCAAAGGAACCAAAATTACGAAATCCAAACACAAAAATGTTTGCACACACATGTGATTATGCACAGAGGTCCACTCTACTGACCAACCTCAGATCTCCACACATGCACACATGAACGAAAATACATTTGAACACAAACAGAGACAAAACTCAACCAAAGGAACCAAATTCCAAGAAATCGAAACAGACAAATGTTTGCACAAATATGTGATTATGCACAGAGGTCCAACCCGACCAACCAACGTCAGATCTCCACGCATGCAGACGTGAATGTTCTAACATTTGCACACAACCAGAAATGAAGTCCACCAAAGGAACCAAATCCTAAGAAATCCAAACACAGAAATGTTTGCACACACATGCGATTATGTGCAGAGGTCCACCCTACCAACCAACCTCAGATCTCCACGCATGCACACATAAATGAAAATACATTTGCACACAACCAGAAATGAACTCCACTAAAAAAACAAATTCGAAGAAATCCAAAGCCCCAAATCTGTTTCAAGATGTCGCCACGGGAGAGGCTGCCAGTTACAGGAGCTCTGACCAACTTCCATTCTTTTAAATTATTTAATAATAAAAAGTAGACAACAACATACAGAGCAAGAAAAGAGCGTATGGAAAAGGATGTAACTATTGCAGTGTTTACATTGTATTAGATGGAGGAGTTGTACAGGGAGATGGCCACAGGCAGGAATGATTTCCTGTGTCGTTCAGTGGTGCTTTTTGGTAATCTCAGTCTCTCACTGAACGTGTTCCTGTGACTGACCAGCATGTCATGGAGTGGGTGGAAGGTATTGTCCAACATTGTCTTTATCTTGGACAGCATTCGCCTCTCCGGCACCACCTTGAGAGAGTCCAGCTCCATACTCACAACACTACTGGCCTTGCGGATCAGTTTATTGAGTCTGTTGGCATCAGCAACCCTCAACCTGCTGCCCCAGCATGCAACAGCATAGAGGATAGCACTGACCACAACAGACTCACAGAAAATCCTGAGCATTGTCTGACAGATGTTGAAGGACCTCAGCCGCCTCAGAAAATACAGATGACTCTGGCCCTTCCTGTAAAGTGCAGTAGTGTTTTTTAACCAGTTCAGTTTATTGTCTATGTATACTCCAAGGTATTTATAGTCCTCCACAAAGTCCACGTTGACCCCGTGGATTGAAACAGGGGTCAAGGGTTTCCTGGGTCCTAAACTCCACAATCAATTCCTTGGTTTTTTCCACGTTGAGCTGTGGATGATTGTGCTCGCACCACGTGACAAAGGAGTCGACCACAGCCCGGTACTCTGACTCGTCACCCCTGCTGATGCATCCAACCACCACAGAGTCATCAGAAAACTTCTAAAGACGGCAGGTCTCTGTGCAGTGGCTAAAGTCTGTGGCGTAGAGGGTGAAGGGCTACATATCTCAGACCATGAAGATTTATACCAGGGTGACATGAGCTACCTATGTGAACTATGCGGGGAACCATCAACTGGAACTAGGTGGAAAAACTCAGGGAGAGGGTCATGACTCAGCAGGGAAGATCAGTGGTACTGGAATACAGAGAGAAGAGTGTCAGTCATGGCGGCGGTTGGTCTGGTAAGAGGAGTAATTAAACTGAGAGTGTCTTGCAGGTTTTGCAGGTGGAGGCTGGCGTGAGGGAAAGGCAGTCAAAGTGGTCTGGGTGAGTGTACAGAAGTCTAATTTAACAAATTTGCACTCAGCTTTGCAGTCTCAGATTTTGTAGCTGTCCTACGTATTTGTTTAATATGCACTTTGAAGCTCATAGATGACTTCAGTGACTTCAAGATTACAGGAGCTATAATTAGCTCTATGCACTGACCTCTTTCTCTCTTTTATATATACATGCTTGATTATTTGGCTCACTGCTGCTGCAAGACCGGGGGTGGTCTGCTTGTCTCCACCCCAGAGCAAAGGGAAACATCTACTGGGTCCGGGGGCAGATTGCCCCTCTGATACCTGGACCAGGGGGTATAGAGTATGTTTGGGGAGTGTGAGTGTGTGTACAGTGTTCATTTCTGTTTGTCTCCATGTTGGGCGAGTGCTGAATATTTTTATATGTGTGCATGATGGTGGGAATGCATGTTTGTGTCTCTGTGTGCCTGTTTGTCTATGTTATGTGTCAAGTCGCGTCTTAGACTCCACCGCTCTGGAAACATCTTAGGCCCCCCCATGATGTGGGGGCCAATCTTCCCTTACCACACGCCCTGCCAGTGGCTGATGCCCTCACCTGTTAGTAAAAAACGAGTAGATCTTGCTTGCTTTATTGTCTTTGTTTTTGCCTGTCCCGTTCGGCACTGTAGCAATCACAATTATTGTCTGAGGGCCAAGAAAAATGCCCAAAAGATTTATTTTCCCAAATGCCCAAATGGATCATTACATCTTTGCCATACTGGTCCACTTGATTGATCTTTATAATGTGTGTGTGTGTGTGTGTGCTCTATGTGTGTGTGTGTGTGTGTGTGTGTGTGTGTGTGTGTGTGTGTGTGTGTGTGTGTGTGTGTGTGTATTTATGTATGTATTTATTTATAACTTTTAAGTTATTACAATCAGACATGACCGGGGATAGGAACGGGAAAGACATAGACAAGAGAAGTTCAAGAAAAGGAGAGGGAAAGAAAAACAGGGGGAGAGGGACAGTGAGAAAAGACACAAAAAATCTGCTACATCACTTGCCATGCAACACTCTGCAGCATGGCGCTGCAGCAACATGCCAGCTACGCCAGAGTGGACCGCCCCTGGGCCCAGAGCCCCGAGGTCCTAAGCTGGGTGCTTCTGCCGGCTGCTTGGTAGGGCCTGGCGCCCGTGGCTCTGTCAGGCCCTGCCACGCAGCCTCAGGGAGTCAGCCAGTACACATCCGAGCACCCAGCCTCAGACACTGAGTGGAAGATCTACTTGATTTTTTACTGTGAGCCGAATGGTGAATTTTACTGTTAGAAGCAGCTTTGATGGATTTGTGTTTAACTTGGTAAATAAAACAAACAAAAAACATGGAAACCCCGGGGCCCGCTGGGGAACTGGGAGAGTACTATTGCCATTAGCACCAATGTACATCTACCTCTGCATGTCATGACTACTCTATTACTTTGCAAGCTTCTATCGATAGTGTCAGCTTTGACTGGAGGCTTTAGCTGAACTAAAAGCTACTTTGCTGCTATTTTGAATGATTTTTTTTTTTTTTTTCTTCTTTTGGCCTGTCCCGTTTGGCTCTTTTGCCATCAAAATTGTTGTCTAAAGGCAAAGAAAGATGCCCAACGGATTTACTTTACCAAACTGACCATCCCAGCCTTGCCGTAATGGTCCATTTGATTCACCTTTTATTGTTTATTTTATTTTCACTTACTGAATACGGGACAGACTTGACTGGGGGAAAGAAGGGGAGAAAGAAAGAGGGAAAGAGAAACAGCTGAGAAGAGGGACGGGGGAGAAGGGCAAAAGACAAAAACCAACAGAACGGGCAGAGAAAAAAAAAATGCATATATCAATCACCTGGATCACCTGCTGAGAAAGAAAAAAGAAAGCAAGCAGAAGAGAACAAGAGTAATAGAATAAACAGCATCACAATGATATATGGGAATATGACAGTAAATACTAAATATTAAACATTATTGTGCAGCACATAAGATCAACAGAACACAGTGTGCTTTGAGGTAGGAGCCAAAAAGGGTGTAGTTTGTGGGTGTGATCACCCGTGTGTACACCTGTGAGCATGGACGCGCTTGTTTTTTGTTTTTTAAAAGGTTCCTTCATGTAATAATCTGCTAGAGGGTGTGGGGGGGCCACAGCCCCGTCCTCCAGGGCGTGAAGCAGGTGTGGAGGAGATCAAAACTCCAGACATCCAGAGCAAAACTCCAGACATCCAGAGGCCCCCAGAACACAAGAGACCAAGGAAGACCAACAGAGGGGCAGCTGCGCCACTGTCCCGGAAAGAGCTGAGGAGAGTCCCAGATGAGGGCTCACTCAGCAGCCGTGGAGCAGAAGCCAGGGGGAGTTGCAGTGACGCGCCCGTGAGCTCCGCCGGCAGCCAGCTGCGCCTGAGTGACCGAGCCCCAGGCCGAGAGGCCGGGGGCACCCCACCTCCGAAGTGGCCCGAGCGAGCCCCAGGCTCCAGGCCCCGATAAGCGGCCGCCAAGGAGTGAGCCGGTGTGTACCTGGACGCCCATCCCCGGACACAAAGAACCACCAACGCACCGATGTCTGAGGGGGTCCGCCACTGGCAGGGGAAGTGGTGGTAGGGGGAGATAGGCCTCCAAACCTTGGAGGGCCTGAGATGTCCCCAGATACTTCCTTCTCATCAATGTGCCTCACCAGCAGTGTTGTAGAGCTACATATGCTTCTTCAAATTGTAACTTGGAGACAATTATTGTCAGTCACTATAATATATATATATTTTTATAGTAAAAAAATAATGCAGCTGGGATGCAGATACACACACATACACTCACACAACATGGATTCCCTTATAATTAGGTTTATCTGAAAATTAGTTACAGTAAAACAGCAACAGTACACGTATCTTTTATTTATTTATTTTTAGTTTGTGGCAATGATTTTTTTAAACATTTTAAGAGTAATAAAAATCAAAAACATTATCAAATCCTTTTCTTGATTTGCAAATGAATTAAGCTATTTTAAGCTGTATAAAAAAGGTAGTGGGTTCATAGTGTAATATTTTACAGTTTGAGAATGGGAGGAGACACAAATTCCTCAGGGGTGCATCAGCTCTTTGTGAGTAAGGGAGCAGCCACAAGAAGCTACTAGGTGTAAAAACGTATTCTGAGTACTTCTTGTAAGAAATTACCATCAAAACCTGTCGTTATTCACCACGTTATAATTTTGAGGGTATATAACTTCATTCATACACATTTTAAAATCACCAGATGCTGAATTTAAAAATAATTTCCCCAGAAATTCCTACTTTTTAAAATCTGTATATCCAGACAAATGCACTTGTGTTTGACCTGCCCACACTGTGACATGAAGTATAATAGTCTTTTGTTTAACAAATATTATGTGATATTTTCTTGTTGTGTTATCACGTTTCTTTCTTTCTTTTTTTAATTTAACATTACCGTGCTTTTTTCATTTGTTTGAGAAGGTAAAAAAAAGGGTTACATGTATTTGACAAACTGAAATCAAGTATAATCTGAAAAAAATGAAACTACATATGTATATAAAATATAAAAAATAACTGAATGACAAATGAAAAGAAGATCAAATTTAAAAAAATGGATATGTACGATATATATACGAGGAAAATGAAAGAAAAAACCCATCAGTCATGTGACTCTTATGTGATCAACAGATTTATCACAATTGATTATAGGAGAAAGACATGCAGCCCCAAAATGCATTTCTCATTATGGAGATGGTGTATATTGGTGACACCAGGCTCCTGTGAGATGTGAGTCGCAGGTCAGAGTGGTCTTGAACTCATAGCTGCCACTGTCAGCTGAACAGGAAAATATACGTGTCCCCTGAGTTGGACGCCGGGAACATGATCCCAGAAGATCATCATAGAACAGATCCTCATCCCATAATTCAACATACACATCACTGTGTGTGTCCACCTTCATGAGAAAAAAAGCATTAAAAATAGGATTTAATATACTGTTGTCCTACAAATAATATGCTTGAGATTTTGTACCATATACAATAGTGACAATGGTAATTCACATCTAATTCATAGAATGTAAATTCTGGTAGCACTGTTGTGTTTTTGATATATATGTCATATTGTTACATATTTTAAATAAGGAGGAAAATGTGCAGTAGCAAGATTTGCATTCAGTACTTTATGACACATGGTTGACATTGTTAAAGCATTCATATTAACCGAAATCATTACCTTAAATTGTTTAAATATACCTGATGAAAGAATTAGTTCTGCTTAAACTTAACCAAATGGAAATAAATAACCTCAGTTAAAGAACAGCTAAAGTTAACTGTATATAAAAGATGTAAGTAGCCCAAGTTCTAAAAATTGAAATCAGTACATCAAACCTGCAGTATTAAAATTCCTTTAATATGATCCTTGATCTTATATGTAGTCAGGGTTCACTGACCTGTCCAAGATCAAAATAAGCATTCCATCGGGGATAACTTGATTCGATCATGCGAGTCTGATGATTGATGGAACCAAACCTCAGTTTAACATAGCTGTGAGTAGGAGAAAGACACAAAGATGAATAATATTGCAGATTTCTAAATCTCTAAATCCTAGAGATTCGGAAATCTTTAGAAAACTCTAAATCCTAATCCCTAACCATGCTGGTCTCACCTGTCAGTTGGGCCAAGATGATCTCCTTTCAGATTCCAGGCCTGGATGATTTCCACAGTTAGCTTCCCCCTCCAGGCTTGTCGAGGACAACAGTTGAAATCTAGGTTAGAATTGCCCCGCCAGCAATTTCGTTGGCTGTGTGATTGACTCACATCATTGTCTGTTATGTACTGCTCTATGGCAGCCTTCATCCCTGACTTCTTTGTGCCTTTCGGTATCAGCTGATACATTGGGCGAATGAAGTAGGAAGCAACATCTGCATGATCCTTCAGACTGTTCAGCCAGTTTTTAAAACCCAGGGAGTCATCATAGGCAAGTGAAAACTCTCCCAACCACCCATCACCTCCCACCACATCCGTATAGTGTTGGTGGAGACCAGAGCTATACCTAGTGGCAACATCCCGGTTTTCCAGGAGGTTTTTGCAAGAACCTTGGACAGCAGATGGATTCAGCTTTCCCAAGCCAATGGAGACACCCATCGACAGGCAGGAGTGTAACTAGAAGGCAGGAGAAGACATAAGATGCAGGACTTCCATTAAATAGGAACACATGCCAAAGAGAAGCGCTTGTGATGTTAGGCCTACATGTCATGGAACTTGTGAACTAAGTGTGTCACTCAAGGGTTATTGAAAATGTCCTAAAAATATCCTGGTGTAGAGCCAATTTAAAATGTAATAAGAAAGCTTTGTTTAAACAAAGAAAGGTATTCATGTCTCATTGTTCTGGTTCTCTCTGTATTATTGAAGGTTCTTTACCTTACAATAAACACAGTTCCTTGAGACAACTTTTGCTGTGCTATATAAATCAAACTGAACTGAGCTTCTGTCACTGGACCTTTGTGCAGTATTGGCCAGTTGTGGCTTTCCTCCCAGAGGGTACACAGTGTGGTCAATTTCCCTGTGCCTGGTATGGTAACTTATTTTTCTTTGTCTTTGTCTTTTTGTATTTTCTGTTTGTTAATGCACTTTATTGATATTTGTTAAAATGCAGATGTTACAAATTACTTATACATGCATTCAGTGTTGAAAATTTTGGCAATGCTAACCATCACATGATTTCTTGTAAATTATGTGTACAGATCCAGATCCATACTGTTCATATTATTCCTAAAAAAGTAAAGTGGAAACAATTTGTAGTTGATCGTTAATTCGTTAAGTCTTTAAAATGTCCGCAGGTGTTTCTCTCTCTCTCTCTCTTTTTACCAAGTCCTGATGCCTGTTTCGGCTAGGAGGAGGCAAGAGTGAAATCACCATTCACCTGATTTACGCTATTCATGCCCACTGGCAGTTGAGAAATTTGAAAAACAGATAAAGAAAAATGGAGAAAAGGAGAGATAACAATGAAGAAAATGTCAAATATAAGTAAGTAAGTAAATGTAAGTAATCAGCAATTTTCAAACAGCAGTCGGTTGGATGTGTCTTTGTCACAGGTGGAACTAGTCAGGCAAGTTCTTGTCACAGACAGTGGGGAGCTGACGGTGTGTAGAGAGAACACTGGATCCAAATGCAGACTAAAACGGAGCGTGAAACGTGACTTGGACAAAAAGTGAGCCGTTTCTTGTGGCTGATAAGAACAGTACACAAACAAAACAAAGGCGAGTGGGGCGAAAACTAAACTAGAACCTAAACTGGAGAACTTAAACTTTGATTACTATGACAAAAACATGAATCAGAACAGGTGCATGTAGGAAAATATGAATATAAACATGAATCATGAACTACCTGAAACTTGACATGACATGAAAGAAAGAACACAGAACAACAGGACAAAGACTGAAGGAAACACACAGACTAAATACACACAGGAGGTGATCAGGGGAAGTGGAAACACATGGGGAAACAGCTGACACAAATGAACATAACAACGTCACAGGGGAAGAGTAAAACTAAGCACATTGAACAAAGAAACACGAAACTTTCAAAATAAAACAGGAAACATAGCGAGACGTAGACATGACAACCCAGAGTTTACAATATGAAACACGTGGACAAGAAATATAAAACAACTAGCACAGAAGGCCTGGGTAAAACAGACTAAACTAAAATTCACAGCCAATTAATAATAATCCCAACCTCCACATTATCTTCAAAATATAACAAAAGAGATGAAAACCAACTGAAACTGCTGGGTCACAGAACCAGCTGCTGACAGTTCTCATACAGAAGTGGCTAAAATACACTACATTTCCAAAAGTATTCACTAATCCATCCAAATCATTGAATTCAGGTGTTCCAATAACTTCCGTGATCACAGGTGTATAAAATCAAGCACCTAGGCATGCTACAAACATTTGTGAAATACATGAAAGTTTGGTGGAGGGAGGATTGTGGTGTGGGGTTGTTTTTCAGGAGTTGGGCTCGGCCCCTTAGTCCCAGTGAAAGGAACGCTTGATGCTTCAATACACTAAGGTATTTTGGACATGCTCCCAACTTTGTGGGAACAGTTTGGGAATGACCCCTTCCTGTTTCAACATAACTGAGTACCAGTGCAGACAGCAAGATCCATAAAGAAATGGATGAGTGAGTTTGGTGTGGAGGAACTTGACAGGCTCACACAGAGTCCTGACCTCAACCTGACAGAACCTTTGCAATGAATTAAAGCAGAGTTCTCATCTAATACCAGTGTCTGACCTCACAAATGTGCTTCTTGAAGAATGATCAAAAATTCCCATGAACACACTCCTAAAACTTATGGAAAGCCTTACCTGGAGAGTTCAAGCTATTATAGCTGATGTCATAATGAACCCTATGGATTAAGTATGGGGTGTTACTCGGGTTGATATGCATGTAAAGGCAGACAAGCAAACACTTTTGGCAAAATAAGTGTTAAAAGGTGCCGTGTTTATGGTTGTTGTTGATGTTGAAAATGGCAGCGACAGAAGCTAGAGGTTTTTCAGCACAGCAGAGAGAGCTCCTGATGGACTGTGAGACAATTATAGAGATAAGGTACAATGGTTTCTTTCACTTTGGTCAGTAGAACAACTGAGAGAATATCTTTTGGAAGGGAATAAGCTCCTTGCATTCATATACAAATGCAATAAGAATGATGTCACTATTCAGTTGTTGCCAAAAAACCAAACAAAAACACAACTATTTAGCATCCCTTATGTTCTTATTCATATGGAGTAGAAATATGCAGTCTGGTGACTGTGTGCAGGCAAATGTTTTTCATGTACCTCATTTGAGGAGAATCCGTTTAGTCTGGACAAACAGGTTCGTACAGCTGTGACTCGTCTAAGACGGCCACCAAGACGAACCTGTAATGTAGCACAAAGTTTTAATAAAAAAGTGTTTTTACTCCTGAAATAATCTAATTAACAGTGTTTCTGTGTTTTAACCTTGCGAATGTAATGTGTGCCGTAGGTATCTATGACCTCGTTGTACTGATCTCTGGTGGAGGAGTTATAGCGACTTGGCAAACTGGCCACATCCCTGCTGAACTCAGAGCTAAGAGTCGGTCTGCTTGATACCCGGTAACTAGATAGAATGAAACTGATTAGTAAATTATTAAAAACTGAAATTATATATTGTTAATCTAAACTTGTGGTATATGTGGTAATGCCAGGATTTTCACAGCTAACCGATAGTGAGTACAGGTGACCGTGTGTGTGCTCAAGGAGTAGTGGTCCTCTTTGGTCTTTTTTGTAGCAAATGCATATGCCATGGAGTGTGTTCCTCCAATCCCCACGCTGGTAGATATGGGATTTATATTTAGTCCAGCCTGATAAATAGAAATGTAATTTCATTACCATTTTTGTTTTTAATAATAGTCAATGTAATGTAAAAGTAATAAAAGTATTAGATATAATAAATACTGTCTTATTATTCATTCACTCAATTACTTTGAATATAATACTTTTTTTCTGGGGATCAAAAATATTAAATTGGAAATATTAAATGAAATAATGAGACAAGGAATTCATATTTGTATCACATTTACACAGCTCAGTGAGCCAAAATTTAATCAAATCAGCCCTTTTGATGAGAACTTGCACACTAAGGTTTTTATGTTATTACAGTCTGTTTGATTCAGTGCACATTTCACTTGTAAAAGAAAAAAAAAGAAACGAATCAGCATGCAATGTTGCTTACAAATTTTGCATTTCTATTAGTTTTAATAACAAGTAATTACAGTAACAGTATTTTGTAGTTTCAAACAGTAATTTTGAAACAAACAGTAAGTGCAAGATGCTTCCTACCTTCCAGTCGTGGATGTCCTGATCAGTGTTAGAGGTAAGTAGTGAACTGTGAACACAATTTGAAGGAGAAGAATGACTTTTTATTTACTTGTTTCATTTCTTTAAATTTTTTTTACAGTCAAGCATGGAGGGGAACCATTATGTTTTGGTGATGTTTTGTTGCTAAATGCTGACTTCACCAAATTTAGGGGCCAATGGATTTTATTTACCATAAAATCTCGGTCGAGAACCCTTTTCTGTCAGCCACAACACTTAAGGCTCGTCATGGATGGGTCTTCCAACATGCAAAAGAAGCATTAAGGTGATGGCCAAGCCAATCTCCAGACCTCAGTCCTATAGAAAATGTGGAGGGAGCTGAATCTTGGAGTTGCCAAATGACGGCCAAGAAATCTAAAGGATTTAGAGAATTTCTGTAGTGTGCCCCAGCAAATAAATATAAATTCAGTGTATGTAGTGAGATGCTGTTTCTATTCTATCAGACTGTTGTTGCCAGTATCCCCTATTTTACTGCCCTCAGCTTTTTACACTGTGATGGGAATGCAGTATGGTGAGTAAGAATAGTATGTGGCTGCACATATTACTGAAGAAGGCTGGCTTATTAATGGGCAGGACTGTGGATTCACTGGGAATTATTGTGGAAAGGTGTATGGAGAAAAAATACTAGTCACCCTCTCCATAATATTTTGAAGGGTCAGAGATGTAAACAGCAGGCTTCTTCTCCTAAGCAGTGTAGGACAGAACACATTAGAAGTTCTTTTGTTCCTACTGCTATGAGATTTCAAAATGCTGATAATCAACACAAGAAATTTGTGACCTGGTCATCACTTTACCTTCCAGTATTGTAAAAATTCACCCATCTTTGTTGTTTTATTCTACAGTTGAGGAAATATCATTTGATCCTTTTTTGAATATTAAAGTTTACTCACAAAGAAGTTAATAGTCGTTCATTTTGTTGGTGTTTCCTTTTAATGGAGAGAGACAAAGTGCCAACCAGACATCTAAGAAAAATATGTGTCTGTCATGGCTAACTGGTATTGTGACAGACTAGGTGAAGTAATGAGATGACAATGATCTCTGGGATGAAGTCCTTTCAGCAACAAATATACTACACTATACTGTACCTAACAGTGGTGTGTGCACTGCTGGAGATATCGGTTTTGCATTGGCTGATTGCACGCCAGTCGACAACAGAGGCCGGCAGCTGAAGATAAAAAAAACAGAACACCATGATTAAGATGTGCACATAACCTATCTACTATAGTTTGCTGGTAATCACAGTTTATCCATTTACTTTTTGTAGAGTTTTGTTTTGATTGCGGTTGGTGCAGAGAGTACAGGTGCCATCTGGTTTGCGGTAAGTAGCTACATCAATCAGGTAGGCTCCTTTTCGGCGCAGGGTGATGACATCAAATCCCTCCCCAATCAGGTTGTGGCCTGGTACAAATGGAGCAGACTCACACTTGCTGTTGTTCACTGTCATACAGGAAAGAACCGGGGAGTTCCATGACAGAAAGAGAAGGAGGCTCAGGTAAAGAGGAGGTGGGGTTGGACTGGAGCGCATGGCTGAAGTCAAAGACAAAACAGACAAAATGACAAAAGTTTTGCAAACAGGTTTTGTCTGGGTATCACAACAGGGGTTATCAATTCTCTTTATTTTAACTGTCACTGTTCTGACTGAGGTATGCAAGACTCAGTCTCAAAAGGAACAAAATGAAGCCATGAAAAATCCATTAAAAATTATTGGTAGCACTTTCTGTTACAGCTTGGAAATAATGTGGTATTGGTGAGGTCCTTTGTCAGTGACCAAGCACTCTGTGCTTACTGTGCTAGACCTCAGTCCAGTGTTGAACACTGTTGAGCTTAATATTTTATTACAGAGACTGAACACTTAATTACAAAAAATATTCAATAATATCAAAGTAGTTCTTCTACATCAACAGAGGTTATAGCTAATAGCTAAGAAATATTACACGGAACTTTATGTAGCTGACCAGAAACTGGTGTTACGACCCGTCTAGGGCCAGGCCATAACATGAGCGAGGCACTCGCTTCCCCCCCAAGACCCAAGCAGTCACACGAAACCAATCCGTTAGATATGAGGTGATTTATTTACAATGTGAATAAAGAGAACCAAAACGGGAGTGTCAACACTTCAGGGTGAGCCAAGGCCAAAACAATAAACAAAACAAACCTACACAAATCCCGCACCCCCGACCTTACCAAAACAAAGTCAAAAATAAAGACAGAGTCTGACCTCCTTAACTAACTCAAAACAGGAGAAAACGGGTGATCAAAAGAAATGGCAGCTCACCCCTACCCACTCCACTTCCACAACTTTCAAGCGTATACTGCAGCCAGCGGCTACCACAGGACTACTGCTGGGTGATGAGGAGAAACGCGAGGGCCTCTCCCGCTGTAGCACTCCAGCCTCCTTTTAATGGGCGGGTCCTCCAGCTGGATCCAATCACGCCGGGGCAGTATATCCACGCACCAATCGGAACAGGGCCCTGGCACAGCTAAATTAACATAGAAAAAAACACAACACCTGCACAAACAAACACATGGACATACAAGTTCGTAACACTGGAGACAATAATGTGGAAACAAAATCTTGCCTATGAGGCAAAACCCATTACTAATAGTTTAGCAATATATAGGCAACAATATGACAACCAGATTTTACCAAAATGGTCAAATCTGTGCATTAGAACTTTTGTATAATGACTTATGGTAGTAGCCCACAATAATAAGGCAATATTGGTTTATACTTACATTAGGATACTATTAACATATTATTAACATATTATTAACATATTATAATGCCGGCCGGCATTCTTTTTTGTTTGAAGCTAGCAATGTAAATATTATGTTTAATGTTGTGGCTAATTGTCTAAATATGTGTGTGTGGTTATTCTGTGCAATAACCAGCAAACAGGGCTAAAAATTGCACAAACCTTTATTTGTGTAATGAAACAAAAATGATATATTGCAGTATCATAGGTTTTGGCTCTGGGACATCACATGTGACTAATTTTCAATATTATATCTGTCTCCATTTATTTTAATGAATAAAATTTAAACTTTTTATCCTCAAATTTGATAAATGCTCATTGTTGTTCATTTCTTACTGGGGTAAATTGACATGGTAATTTACGCTATGGACCTAACCTGATCTGGAGCAGGTTAGGCTCCAGGTTAAAGACAGTAGGTCATACCTACTGACCACTCAATTCTTCAGAAATAAACATTCTTAAAGATCTACTGAACCACTGCATGGAGAGTAGGAGTAGGACAAAAAAAGATAATCACAACCAAACCATTTTTTTCCAATGGTATGTATGGTATTATATATTTCAATGGTATACTTATAATGGTAAGTTCCACTCACTTAAATTCAACAACTCACAGACACCTAAGTCAGCAGCCTCATACACAAAGAAGCCATCACACATGCAACGAAGTCTGTTTTGCAGACAGTGCAGCAGTCTCACGCTCTTACAAGTAACTCATAGATCAGTTCTTGAAACAAATACCTTTTGACGGTCTGGAGGGCAGAGCCCAAAAGAAGAGGCCTGGTCTGTTCCACAGTAGTGATGGACATGTTCAGTTTTCTGTGTTAAACTGAGTTTAACATATGAATTGCTTCTTTGTGTGAGTGGCTGCTGCTGTGTTCCTCAATAAATCAGAAGTCAGAATTTCTAGAATACCCTCTCAACTCATATTTCCCTCACTGAAAGTCAGAGCAGCACCAGCATTACTAAAATTGTTAACTTTTAATCTGTACTGACACTGTTGTGCATTTTTGACTCACTAAATAAGACATATGCAGAGGACCATATCCATGAATGCACTTTTAAAGTGCAAAAAAAAATGATACCTGAATGGTTCTGCCAAGAATCAAAACAAATGTTGTTTTTCTACAGTTCTACGTCCACAGGTTGTTGATTTTGCAAAACTGAAATTGTTCTGTTCAGTAGGGGTGGGTGGATCAACCCAAATATCGATAGTATCGACTTAATGCTGGTACTGACATTGAATTGTTACTATTGTGATCAGCTCAATGCGTTAGTTTTTTTCTCTTATGTAAGTTCAGTATGTTGCTACTGATCATCAAAAAGGAGACATGTCTGTGCAAACTGCTTCCCTCTCATGCAAGCACACTCTTGTCCGCTCCCTCCTCCCTGCTCAGTTGTGTTTAGTTGTCCTACAGTCATATGACTCAGATGCACTAAGCAAAACCATGCAAGCTGCAGTAAGTGAGAAATTGGAACAATATATAGAGCTACTTTACAGCTGTAAATCGAAACACTGCAAACAACGATGCCTGCTAGAAGGATGTTTTCTACTTTGGCAATCCTATGAACTTATATAAAGATATGAAAGACTATGAACAGCACAACTTTGTCTTAGAAAAGCAGCAAAAGAAATGAAGAGAGGATGAAGGAAATCGTTCAGACAGACCCAGATCCCTCGCACAGAGACAGAGCCCACTGTCACAGAGGGAAATTATAACCAGGTAGTTCATATATTGGCAGTGGCAGTGGGGGGTACAGTTGGTTAAGGGGCAGTGCTGGGGGGAGGCTGGTTAACGCAGCTGTGGTTATTTGGCTAATCTTACTTGCCTCCCCTGTCATTTAAAACATTAGAATGTCAGGACCAAGATGATGTGTGTGTGTGTGTGTGTGTGTGTGTGTGTGTGTGTGTGTGTGTGTGTGTGTGTGTGTGTGTGTGTGTGTGTGTGTGTGTGTGTGGAGAGTGAAGTGAAGTGATGGCTGAAATTTGAAGGAATATTAAAATGGATTTGCTACAAACTGAACACCTCTGTGCTGTGTTGGGTGAACCAGCAACATAAAGCCTGCTACAGTAATGTTTCAGCCATGACTGATGCTGGATCTACAGTAAAAAGGATTAAATTGTTATTCGTTATCATAGCTGTTACTTTAGCAGTCCAATGCCTGCTAAAGTAATATGATTACTTATAGACTATATTCAGATAATATATTCAGCCCAACATTATTTTATTGGAAATGAAATAATATACCTTTAACATGAACTATGAAAAATGTTAATGCGAATATACTCACCTTTTTGTGTTGACTGTCAGGTTATTTTATCATGGAACACATTTAAACAACATAAACTGACCCAAAGTGCTTTAAAGCTAGACACATTTGTCTTCCAGGTCTCCAATAAAACCCAAGAACAACAAAGTGTTTCAAAATACATGAAAAAGCTGAAAGGTGTGTCTTGTTGTGTTCACGGATTATTGCGGAAAGTAAAAATCACAGATTCAGTGTTCATTAAAATTTGTTCAGAATTTAGCAAATTGATGAACTCTCTCTACACTCTGCCTTTATAAGTTAAACGTATCGGTAGTACTGGCAATACTTGTATTTACTTGGTATTGGATAGATTGTAGTATCGCAGAACAATATGAGAGTTTCGCTTTTAAATCGGTTGGAAGAGCCACGTTTTCACTGAGTCTTCACTTCGTGCGGCACTCTGCAAGGAGAATGTGTTGTGCAGCTTGTTAAGCCGTACCATACTCAAACCACCAAATGAGGCGCAAACTGCGTGTCGAATTATCACGGGAATGTGCATGTATTCATTTGGTGATTAAGAAAATACATAAAATGCGGATATACTTGATTATAATCTGCTGTTTTTCTTTCTTTCTTTCTTTTATTCTACTGGGATTGCTCAACAGCACTAAGAACACCTGACCAATCAATAAAATATATTTCCATTTGGTCTGCGACAAATTAAAGCGTTTTGCGTTATTAGACTTTGGCACAGTCCATTTAAACATTTAAGTAGAGTAGGCTTAAATGTTTAAATGCCAGTTTAAAGTTTCAGAGCTCTAATGTGCAGACATCGCCTTAGGGGGAAAAGCAGCACTGAGCACGCACTCAGTGACAATAATAAGAATTAACTGCATTAAAATGTTTATTTTTGTGCCCTAAATCACCAGATTAACAGTTTGACCCAGAATTAATCTTTTGTCCTTTTTACAGCGTGATATTTTACTAAACATTTATTATTTATTTATTATTTTCTTAAATTTTAATCACCATTTAATTGTTGGTGGCACTCACAGAAATTGTTTACTGTGGGCGAAAAATACATATGATCTGTGAAACAGCCATTTTAGATTAGTCAGATACTGCCAACAGCACCATTTCATGTGAACGCGCAGGAGACACTCTGGGTTAATTTGGGGAACTGATAACCAGCTTCGTGTAACTGCTCATCCCAATTTCCAATGTCAGGGAAAGTCAATCCAGGTAATGGAAAACTATCCTGTATGTTGAACTGGCATTATAGTATCGGGTTCAGTGAAACCTTAGAGCATGAAACAAAATTATGTACCGTCTCTGCTCCAGGGACAAAAGAGATTTCAAACAGCTGCAACAAACTACCACAACTACACAGCCCGTCTTTAGATCTGTGCGCAGGTGTGCAGAGATATACGCTGAGAGCATGCACAAGAACCTTGCAAGTCTATTGTGTTGTGGAAGAACGTGGCCCCAAAACAGACTAAAAAAAACCCCAGTAAAATAGTGAAACAGAGTAAAATAAGCAAAAAACGAACCTTTATTTAGGAGAGCAGATAATCCAAAGAACAGCCGGTAACAAAAGTCCGTTTAAACCGCAAAAACAAAAAACAAACAAACAAAAAATTCACAAGGTACAACAAGTGCGGACAAACGCCGCAGAGAACTGAGCAGAGACAGAGGCTACAGCCAAAATACACACATGGCAATCAGGAAAAGACCAGGCAACGCCAGGGGACACAGATGAAACCAATAAGGTAAGACAAGACAGTGGAAGGAAAACGAAATATAGCGCACATGAGACAAGATGCTGTCAAAATAAAACGGGGAGTTACAAAACGTAGACTTCACGACACAGAACAGCAGGCCCTATTCCAGCATGCATACATTTGCACCTAAGAGAGTCAGATGAGCTGTTCAGCTTGTGTTAAGCACGTTCGTTATCAAACGACCTCCAGCACCAACATCGCAAAGGAAAATAAAGAACATAGATTTAATTTTAATGCAGCAGATCAGGAACTAGGAACAGCTGTCAGTGCTGACCATGATATTTAACTAAAAAAACAGGAGGGGAGAAATGACTCATTTTAATCTGCTTGGTCCACTGGAAACTGGAATTTTATTTTTGTATTTGGCTTTTAAATGTAATTATTCAGCTTTAACACACACACACACAAACTCTCTCTCTCTCTCTCTCTCTCTCTCTCTCTTACACACACACACACACACACACACACACACACACGCACACACACACACACACACACACACACACACACACACACACACACACACACTGTATCATCTATTTTGAATCCGGTGTCTTATTTTGAACACGATCTGTATTCTGTATTTATAAAACGAAACATACTTACAAAATACTAATGAACTACCTAAACACTTCTATTCGTTCTGTCTCCGTGACAGAGTAACCCATGTGACTAATTTCTTCCTTCTTAAAAATGTTTTCTTTCTTTCTTTCTTTCTTTCTTTCTTTCTTTCTTTCTTTCTTTCTTTCTTTCTTTCTTTCTACAGCACGATCAGTGACATATGTGAGACGTGTTCATATTTCTCGGTCCACGTGGTTAAAATGCAGGCTCTGCTCTGTAATGAAAAAAATTCTGGCAAACTGAAATGCCAGTGGAATGCTCCACAGTTTAATGTTTTGTCTCCATATAACCTTTTAATATAAAATCTCAGCTGTATAAGTTATCTTTTGCAGGAAATGTTCTGACTGTATTCTGTAAATATAGCTGCACAGGTGTGGCTCTGTTAGGTGTAGTTCTAATAGGTATTAGGCCAAAGCAGTACCTCTGACAATAATTGTATCCCAGTCCCCTAAAGCGCGCTCACGAGGAACCGCAACTTTGTTGTGTTCTGCAAAGGACCGCGCGACTCCAAAGTAGATAGTTTCTTTTCATTCGTCGGTGTGCTGCTCATTACTGATCTATGTTCGTGGCATAAACCTAGAATGTTGGAAAACCCCGCTATTGTATCGTTTTGAAAGTAAAGTGAATACATTTTAATATCAATTTCAAGCAAAATCAGTAAAATATCTTTTATTTATGTAGTTCAAGTTACTAATGCAAATGATTGTCTGCTAGATAAATAATTCAGATCTTCCTTTAATAAAATGGAAATTGGTAAACAAAATTATAACACTAAAGAGAAAAATACGTTTTAGTTATATAACTGTAACTGTTTTGCTCACCTTCGTTATCTTCTGGAGGTTTGTGGTTGGACCTATAGTGTACCAAAATCCATCTCCTCTTTGTAACCACTCTCTGTCTTACTTCAGTGTTACACATTTTATCAGGCTGTGACAGCCAAAAAGTATGTCCCCCTCTTCTATGATCAGTCCTTCCATAGCCAAGTGTTTTATTTTGCAAAGATTTCAAGGGACTTCTTGGTAACTTTATAAGCTTTAACAACACCATATGTTTAACTGATTGAGCTGAAGTCTTTAACGTGCTCTTCTTTCCTAGTAAAAAGTGACAACAAGTGAGGTTTATCAGAGCATCTGTTTAAAAGAGAAAAACCACACACACATACAGTACACTGCCTACTGCACTTGTTGCATCACTCAGACAACTGCATAGTTCATTTCAACAATAATTATAAGGGTAACATTTCTGTTGTTAAAACATCAAATGGTGGCAAATGAGTTACCTGTCTCCATGATCCAAACAAAGACTTCAATCTGGCCCAAACGGCTTCCTTCAATTCCCATAGTGGCCACCTGAGGGCAGACAATCCCCACAGACAAACAGGTGAAACTGTCCAACTCAACAGTATTTTAAAGCATATTTATATGCTTTCACATACATTTACATGGCACAAAAAAGTTTTTGGCCTGTATGGATAGTTTCTGCCTTTAAAACATCTATACCATGGCTTATTTATCTTTTCTTCTTTACAACTAATCTATCTGAAGACTGGAGACTGTCTGACACAAGAAGCTTGAGCCAATTAGAGCATGCCACGTCTAATTTCTGCTAATAATCCCAATGCTGACGATGCCTTTTGGAACATTTGATACAAACAAAAAACATTACCTGAAAAAAAAACAACCCGGTGTGAGGCTGGGACGTGGCCCCAGAGTAGACCCGGGACTGGAGAGGTTACAGATCTGCTTGGGAATGTCTCAGTGATCAGCAGGAGGAGGTGGCTGAGAGGTAGGAGGCATGAATATCTCTTCTTAGGCTGCTGAAGCCCAGCTCCAGATGAGCAGTATAAAAAGAATAGATAAATGGTGTATCTGTATTCTGCATAGCTTAATTAGTATAAATGCTTAAGGGAGACATTAAATTTTTTTAAAGACAGATATAGAATCACCAATCTTCTGGTTAGTAGGTGACCTGCTCTACCACCTGAGCTACAGCCACTCAAAATAGCAATTATACATTTATCTGTAGTGTCACGGCGGGGTGCTCCGATTGTGTTGATTTCACAACTCAGATGCAGATGCGGAGAGTAGAGTTGTGTTTGAACGAAAAGCGAGCTTTATTTAGCTGGTCACCTATATTTCTACATGCTGAGCACCTCTGATGCTTGCACTTGATTACCAAAATGGCAATCGTGAATATTTTGTCCAACACTGAGCTCACGATTATTTACCACAGTTATTCACTGATTTTATTGACAAAGATGTTTTTATTACAGAAATGTAAACAGACACCGAAAAAAGACAAAATGATCGTCATTTACAAATATTTGCATTAATTATTTGCATTAAAATAAAAGAAACCCTCATTAATCACCTAAATACAGTGCATCTCTAAGAAAAAGAAAAGTCTGCTGATAAAAAAATACTAATACAGAAAACAAAATTAAGTCATTAGAGCACGGCTTTTACCTTAACATTGTGCTATTAATTCATCTTTATAAATCAATATTTGCAGAAAAATAAGATAAAGTCTTTCCCTCCATTCATTGTAGCAGATGGCTATGAATAAAACTAGCAAAGTACTCAGAGGAAATGCCTCTCTACTTTCAATCAGTGTTCAGTGTTGTGTTTTACACCCCAAAATTTGTCAAATACATCTTCACGAAGCTTAACCCAATCTCTGCATTTCACTATATTATAAAATTGCTCAATCTGTAAGATGTAGATTTTCCAGATTTCACTGGGAAGAACACTTATAGTTAATAAGAGCATTAGTGTGAAAGCATATGTGTAATAATAAAGTAATAGTGAAGCAAAAAACAGAAGTTGTGCAAATTAGGCAGAACAAAAAAGTAATAGAATTTTGCTTGATTTATGAATTTATTAATGTACTGAGTGTTATCATACAAACTTTTCCAATATCAATGGGCTTAATTTTGGAAATAAATTCAGGCGGAAGAATTTCTCCCCATCAGGGTGCATGGTACCATACCCAGAGTGATGAATTAAAAATGGAAGAGGTGTAGGCTCGGCATACATCATTCTGGTGATGTAGACATGCATGCAGAGCCAGTCACTATGGGGTTTGTAGCAGTGTGTGCTTTGGTAGGTTGAGGGCAGTCTATCTAGAAGCACTTTCTGTGGACGATGCTGGCGCCAGACTCATCGTACTCCCTGCTTGCTGATCCACATGTCCTGGAAGGTGGACAGAGAAGCCAGGATGGAGCCTCCAATCCATACAGAGTACTTCCTCTCTGGGGGAGCAATAATCTGCAAGGGCAGAGATGAAGAGGGTTCAGCAATGAAGACTTTTAGGAAGTGCACTTACATTCTGCCAGACATACAAATTCAGCACAGTGTTAAATACCTTGTTCGTGTGAAAGTGAAGGACCTTTAAAAAAAGAGTGAGTATGAAAGAGTACATAAGAAGCAATAACTTTACCTTGATTTTTAGGTTTTTGGGTGCCAGTGAAGTGATCTCCTTCTGCATGCGGTCAGCAATGCCAGGGTACATGGTGGTACCTCCAGACAGCACAGTGTTGGCGTACAGGTCCTTACGGATGTCAACGTCACACTTCATGATGCTGTTAAAGGTAGTTTCATGGATACCACAAGACTCCATACCTGTGGAGAGTTGGAAAATTAGGGGTTAAGGTTAGCCTTGCTAAGGACTACTTTTTACAAATCACAGAAATCTGTCTTAAAACTGACGCTGCTTACCAAGGAATGAGGGCTGGAAGAGAGCCTCTGGGCAACGGAACCTCTCATTCCCAATAGTGATGACCTGTCCATCAGGCAGCTCATACTTCTTATCCAATGACGAAGAGCAGGCAGCTCTTTCAATCTCTCTCTCAAAGTCCAGGGCAACATAGCACAGATTCTCCTTAATGTCACGCACAATCTCACGCTCAGCTGTGAGACAAGAAAACCCCCAACTTTTTATTGTGAGTTTTAAATTTTTTCCTAGTTTTACACATCTTCTCTTGACTGTGTCCATGTGCTCACCTGTGGTGGTAAAGTTGTGGCCCCTCTCAGTGAGGATTTTACCAAGGTAGTCTGTGAGGTCCCTGCCAGCCAGGTCCAATCTGAGGATGGCATGGGGCAGAGCGTAGCCTTCATAGATGGGCACAGTGTGGGTCACACCGTCACCGGAGTCCATGACAATACCAGTGGTACGACCAGAGGCATACAGGGACAGCACTGCCTGGATGGCCACATACATGGCAGGAGTGTTGAAGGTCTCAAACATGGCCTGCAGGAGAGCAGGAGAAAAGAGATGATCAGTGAAACTAAAAGCCAAAGTACTCTGAAATAAACTCATATTGGTCATTCTGTCTCCAACCAAACAATTATTGTCCTCAACTATCTCCAATTTGCATATATTGTATGGTGGAAAATGTTAACGTTTATATGTAAGGGTAAGAAAGGCATTACTGACAAAAAAAAGACCCCCCTTCCCCAAAATCTTTTATTTACAATGTTTGGTTAAAATGTTCCGATTGTTCAAATATGTTATTTTCTTTATTTGTTGTAAAATAATGTGTGCCCCAGTCTCTAATGAGACATAGTGCTGGAAGGGTAGTTATTCCTCCGTTACACCACAAGAGGCAGTATCTCCTGAAATGAGCACCTCTAGCAGGCGTAAATATGCCAGGCCACTCACCATAATGCAGTGTGCCCAACAAGAGCTGTGTGAGACTATGTGCAAACATGTAACCATGAACCATGTCTATATATGTACAGAAGATAAAGGCGGACTCACAAAGCTACACTGGTTTCAATTCCTTTTAACCCAAGTGTGCAACATATAATAATTCATAATAATTGTTCTGAAATTTTAGCTTCACATATCTAATAAGTTTAATATATATATATATATATATATAAAAAACACCCAGCACGCCCCTGCGGGCGGTTTATCCTTCAAGCTCGGGTCCTCTACCAGAGGCCTGGGAGCTTGAGGGTCCTGCGCAGTATCTTAGCTGTTCCCAGGACTGCGCTCTTCTGGACAGAGATCTCCGATGTTGTTCCGGGGATCTGCTGGAGCCACTCGCCTAGCTTGGGAGTCACCGCACCTAGTGCTCCGATTACCACGGGGACCACCGTTACCTTCACCCTCCACATCCTCTCGAGCTCTTCTCTGAGCCCTTGGTATTTCTCCAGCTTCTCGTGTTCCTTCTTTCTGATATTGCTGTCATTCGGAACCGCTACATCGATCACTACGGCCGTCTTCTTCTGTTTGTCTACCACCACTATGTCCGGTTGGTTAGCCACCACCATTTTGTCCGTCTGTATCTGGAAGTCCCACAGGATCTTAGCTCGGTCATTCTCCACCACCCTTGGGGGCATCTCCCATTTTGACCTCGGGACTTCCAGGTTATACTCGGCACAGATGTTCCTGTACACTATGCCGGCCACTTGGTTATGGCGTTCCATGTATGCCTTGCCTGCTAGCATCTTGCACCCTGCTGTTATGTGCTGGATTGTCTCTGGGGCATCTTTACACAGCCTGCACCTGGGGTCTTGCCTGGTGTGATAGACCCCAGCCTCTATGGATCTTGTGCTCAGAGCTTGTTCTTGTGCTGCCATGATTAGTGCCTCTGTGCTGTCTTTCAGTCCAGCTTTGTCCAGCCACTGGTAGGATTTCTGGATATCAGCCACCTTCTCTATCTGCCGGTGGTACATACCGTGCAGGGGCCTGTCCTTCCATGATGGTTCCTCGTCTCCCTCCTCTTTCTTGGGTTTCTGCTGCCTGAGGTATTCACTGAGCACTCGGTCAGTTGGGGCCATCTTCCCAATGTATTCTTGGATGTTCCTTGTCTCATCTTGGACTGTGGTGCTGACACTCACCAGTCCCCGGCCCCCTTCTTTCCGCTTAGCGTACAGCCTCAGGGTGCTGGATTTGGGGTGAAACCCTCCATGCATGGTAAGGAGCTTTCTTGTCTTTATGTCAGTGGCTTCTATCTCCTCCTTTGGCCAGCCTATTACCCCAGCAGGGTACCTGATCACGGGCAGGGCGTACGTGTTGATGGCCCGGATCTTGTTCTTACCATTCAGCTGACTCCTCAGGACTTGCCTGACCCTCTGCAGGTACTTGGTGGTTGCAGCTTTTCTAGCGGCCTCTTCATGGTTCCCATTCGCCTGCGGGATCCCCAAGTACTTGTAACTGTCCTCTATGTCTGCAATGTTGCCTTCTGGTAGTTCAATCCCCTCAGTTCTGACTACCTTCCCTCTTTTTGTTACCATCCGACTACACTTCTCCAGTCCGAACGACATTCCAATGTCATTGCTGTATAGCCTGGTACTGTGGATCAGTGAATCGATGTCTCGTTCACTCTTGGCATACAGCTTGATGTCATCCATGTACAGGAGGTGGCTGACAACTGCTCCGTTCCGTAGTCGGTATCCGTAGCCAGTCTTGTTAATGATCTCACTGAGGGGGTTCAGGCCTATGCAGAACAGCAGTGGGGACAGAGCATCTCCTTGGTAGATCCCGCACTTGATGGTGACTTGTGCTATGGGCTTAGAGTTGGCCTCTAGTGTTGTACGCCACATCCCCATTGAGTTCCTGATGAAGGCTCTTAGGGTCCCATTGATCTTGTACAATTCTAGGCATTCCAGTATCCAGCTGTGGGGCATTGAGTCATAGGCCTTCTTGTAATCAATCCAGGCAGTGCACAGGTTGGTCAGTCTGGTCTTGCAGTCTCGGCTGATTGTTCTGTCTACCAGTAGCTGGTGTTTTGCGCCTCTGGTATTCTTGCCAATTCCTTTCTGTGTCCCGCTCATGTATTGACCCATGTGCCTGTTCATCTTAGCCGATATGATGCCTGACAGGAGCTTCCATGTAGTACTGAGGCAGGTTATTGGTCGGTAGTTGGAGGGGACCGGTCCCTTCTTGGGGTCCAGGACTGTCCGGCCTTCGGTTAGCCATTCCGGGTGTCTCTCGTTAACTAGCAGCTGGTTCATTTGTGCTGCCAGACGCTCGTGGAGTGCAGTCAGCTTCTTCAGCCAGTAGGCGTGAACCATGTCGGGCCCTGGTGCTGTCCAACTCTTCATACTGGAGACCCTTTCTTGGATATCTGCCACTGTGATGGTTACTGGACCCTGTTCAGGGAGGTCGCTGTGGTCAGCCCTCAGATCCTCTAGCCACTGAGCATTGCCGTTATGGGTTGCATCCTTCTCCCATATGCTCTTCCAGTATTGCTCCGTCTCCAGCCTTGGTGGTGCTGTTCTCTTATTGTTCCCTTGCCACTGAGAGTACACCTTTGCTGGTTCTGTGGAGAACAGCTGGTTTATTCTCCTGCCTTCTATCTCTCTGGTGTACCTCCTCAGGCGGCTGGCCAAGGCTGTGAGTCTTTGCTTGGCAGTTTCCAAGGCCTCAGGTATGGACAGCTTGCTGTATTTCTTAGGCACCTAATTTGTTGCACCTTTCTGCAACTCCGTTAGTTGGCTAACCTCCCTCCGTGCTACTTTGATCTTGCCCTCTAGCCTCCTTCTCCATGGAGGGTACTGCCCCTTGTCGCTGTTCAACTTGTAGCCAAGCATCTCACTGATCACTGCTGCCGTATTGTAGATCAGCTTGTTAGTGTCGGTAATCGTGGTTGTAGGTATTGCCCGTAGTGCTGCATTAACATCATAACAATGGGGATGTGGCGTACAACACTAGAGGCCAACTCCAAGCCCATAGCACAAGTTACCATCAAGTGCGGGATCTACCAAGGAGATGCTCTGTCCCCACTGCTGTTCTGCATAGGCCTGAACCCCCTCAGTGAGATCATTAACAAGACTGGCTACGGATACCGACTACGGAACGGAGCAGTTGTCAGCCACCTCCTGTACATGGATGACATCAAGCTGTATGCCAAGAGTGAACGAGACATCGATTCACTGATCCACACTACCAGGCTATACAGCAATGACATTGGAATGTCGTTCGGACTGGAGAAGTGTAGTCGGATGGTAACAAAGAGAGGGAAGGTAGTCAGAACTGAGGGGATTGAACTACCAGAAGGCAACATTGCAGACATAGAGGACAGTTACAAGTACCTGGGGATCCCGCAGGCGAATGGGAACCATGAAGAGGCCGCTAGAAAGGCTGCAACCACCAAGTACCTGCAGAGGGTCAGGCAAGTCCTGAGGAGTCAGCTGAATGGTAAGAACAAGATCCGGGCCATCAACAGGTATGCCCTGCCCGTGATCAGATACCCTGCTGGGGTAATAAGCTGGCCAAAGGAGGAGATAGAAACCACTGACATAAAGACAAGAAAGCTCCTTACCATGCATGGAGGGTTTCACCCCAAGTCCAGCACCCTGAGGCTGTACGATAAGCGGAAGGAAGGGGGCCGGGGACTGGTGAGTGTCAGCACCACAGTCCAAGATGAGACAAGGAACATCCAAGAATACATTGGGAAGATGGCCCCAACTGACCGAGTGCTCAGTGAATACCTCAGGCAGCAGAAACCCAAGAAAGAGGAGGGAGACGAGGAACCATCATGGAAGGACAGGCCCCTGCACGGTATGTACCACCGGCAGATAGAGGAGGTGGCTGATATCCAGAAATCCTACCAGTGGCTGGACAAAGCTGGACTGAAAGACAGCACAGAGGCACTAATCATGGCAGCACAAGAACAAGCTCTGAGCACAAGATCCATAGAGGCTGGGGTCTATCACACCAGGCAAGACCCCAGGTGCAGGCTGTGTAAAGATGCCCCAGAGACAATCCAGCACATAACAGCAGGGTGCAAGATGCTAGCAGGCAAGGCATACATGGAACGCCATAACCAAGTGGCCGGCATAGTGTACAGGAACATCTGTGCCGAGTATAACCTGGAAGTCCCGAGGTCAAAATGGGAGATGCCCCCAAGGGTGGTGGAGAATGACCGAGCTAAGATCCTGTGGGACTTCCAGATACAGACGGACAAAATGGTGGTGGCTAACCAACCGGACATAGTGGTGGTAGACAAACAGAAGAAGGCGGCCGTAGTGATCGATGTAGCGGTTCCGAATGACAGCAATATCAGGAAGAAGGAACACGAGAAGCTGGAGAAATACCAAGGGCTCAGAGAAGAGCTCGAGAGGATGTGGAGGGTGAAGGTAATGGTGGTCCCCGTGGTAATCGGAGCACTAGGTGCGGTGACTCCCAAGCTAGGCGAGTGGCTCCAGCAGATCCCGGGAACAACATCGGAAATCTCTGTCCAGAAGAGCGCAGTCCTGGGAACAGCTAAGATACTGCGCAGGACCCTCAAGCTCCCAGGCCTCTGGTAGAGGACCCGAGCTTGAAGGATAAACCGCCCGCAGGGGCGTGCTGGGTGTTTATATATATATATATATATATATACATATATATATATATATATATATATATATATATATATATATACAGGGTGGGCCATTTATATGGATACACCATAATAAAATGGGAATAGTTGGCGATATTAAAGTCCTGTTTGTGGCACATTAGTATATGTGAGGGGGCAAAACCCTCAAGATGGGTGGTGACCATGGTGGCCATTTAGAAGACCACCCATCTCCCATGCTATAGTTAGCAAACTGCTTGCTAAGTTTCGTGAAACTGGTTCAGTGTTGGATTTGCCAAAATGTGGATGCAAGAAAACTGTCACTAATGAAGAAACATCAGTGGCTGTCCTAGCTTCATTCAGCAAGAGCCCACAGTGTAGCACTCGCCTCATGTCACTGGAGAGTGGCATTAGTCGAACATCCCTTCGGCAGATATTAGCTACTCACAAATGGCACCCTTACAAACTCCAGCTACTGCAGCATCTCAACGAGGATGACCCAGATCAGCGCACAGAATTTGCAGAATGGGCAAAACAAAAATTGGAACAGGACCCTCAGTTCACGCAGAAGATTTTGTTCAGTGATGAGGCAAACTTTTATGTGAATGGTGAAGTTAACAAACAAAACCACCGCTATTGGTCTGACACTAACCCACATTGGATGGATCCCTCCAAGACTGTTGGAACAACAAAAGTGATGGTTTGGTGTGGTATATGGGGTACAACGATAGTGGGTCCATTCTTCATCAATGGAAACCTCAAGGCCACTGGATATTTGAAATTGCTACATGATGATGTGTTTCCCTCTTTATGCACTGAAGCTGGCACGTTCCCTGAGTTTTTCCAGCAAGATGGTGCACCACCACATTATGGGTGCCAGGTCCGAGCATTCCTAGATGAACAGTTTCCTGGAAAGTGGATTGGTCGTCGTGGGCCAGTTGAATGGCCCCCAAGGTCTCCCGATCTGACCCCCTTAGACTTTTATCTTTGGGGTCACCTGAAGGCAATTGTCTATGGTGTGAAGATACGAGATGTGCAGCACCTGAAACTACAGATACTGGATGCCTGTGCTGGCATTTCTCCTGCGGTGTTGCTATCAGTGTGTCAAGAGTGGGAGAAGAGGATTGCATTGACAATCCAACACAATGGGCAGCACATTGAACACATTTTATAAGTGGTCAGAAACTTGTAAATAACTCATGAAAGAATAAAGTTACGTTGAAACCAAGCACACCATTGTTTTTCTTGTGACATTACCAATAAGTTTGATGTGTCACATGGCCCTATTCCTATTGAAAAAACAAAAGTTGTTTCCAAGATGGCCGACTTCTAAATGGCCACCATGGTCACCACCCATCTTGAGGAGTTTCCCCCGTCACATATAATAATGGATTGCATTTCTATAGCGTTCAAAGCACTTTACACTATTCATTCACTCTCACATTCATACACTGGTGGAGGCAAGCTACAGTTGTAGCCACAGCTGCCCTGAGGCAGACTGACAGAGGCGAGGCTGCCATATTGCGCCATCGGCCCCTCTGGCCAACACCAGTAGGGGGTAGGTGTCTTGCCCAAGGACACAACGACCGAGACTGTCCGAGCCGGGGCTCGAACCGGCAACCTTCCAATTACAAGACGAGCACCCAACTCTTGAGCCACGATCACATATACTAATGTGCCACAAACAGGACTTTAATATCACCAACCATTCCCATTTTATTACGGTGTATCCATATAAATGGCCCACCCTGTATACAATATACTCAAATTTTCAATTGAATCTGCAACTGAAGCAGTTGGTTAGTATGATTTTGACTTTTTGAATTCCAGATGTTCGACTCTTGTCTAATTTAAAATAATGACAAAAGTAAGGAATAAATATTGAGTTTGGCTCAATGACTCCACTGTGCTTGTTCCTTAGTTATGTTATGTCTATATGATGGAAAGCTTTAAGTATCCGTTACTGAATATTTTTTAATTTAACTTTTAAACATGTTAGTTTTATTGTTGTTAAAATGTACAAGTACATAAATGTCATTAACTTAAAAAAAATAAAAATAAATTTGCCTTAATTTTTGTTCTGCTGACATCCTTGGGTTTACAGTGTGTGTATGGAGGTGTTTTCATTATATTCTTTTGCTTCTTTTTCTAAAAGATAAAATATTTCATCACTTGTCTTTGTCAGCTATTAGAAAATCGTTTTTGGTAATCTAGTAGATATTTATTTAACTATTAAAACAATATTTTTTTTACAATTCTTAAGTCAAAGTCATGTCTATTCAGAGTTCAGACAGGCATTACAAATGGTATGATTTAATGGGATTTATTTGCTTAGTCAAAAGTTTCTGTTTTTGTCTTTCTAAAAAAGTCATCACATACCAATGTGTTGATGTCAAAGGAGAATAGCTGGACTGCTTTGATGTGACAGCAAGGCAACATTAACTAAAATAATCACTTTTTAGAACCAAAGAATGCAGAAGAGCATTTCTGAACATGCAAGACTTTGAAGCAGGTGGGCTAGAGCAGCAGAAGAACATGCCAGGTGCCACGCCTATCAGCTAAGAACAAAAAAAGTCTCCAAAACTGCAAAATAAAATTGGAAAAAGATTGTCTCATTGTCTCATCTGATGAGTCTCAATTTCTGGTGTGACATTTCACTGGTAGTGGTGTGTTTGCATGAAAGTACAGATGCAACCTTTCTTGTTTCAGTGGTTCAGGCTGGTAGTGGTGTAATGGTCCTGGGGATATTTTCTTGGTACACTGGGTATCAGCCGAGCATCATCTAAACACCAAAGTCTGCTTGAGAGTTTTTGTTAAACCGTGTCCCTTTATAGCCACTGTATACTCATCTTCTTATGGCTGCTTCCAGCAGGATCCCTCACCATGTCACGAAGCTCAAAACATCTCAAACTGTTACTGGTACTCAAATGACCTTCACAGTTCCAGATCTGAATCCAAGACTGCACCTTTGAGATGTTTTGGAATAGGAGACTTGCATCATGATGACCTGTTGCTTCACAGTAAGAAGGTCCTGGGCCTTTCTTTGTGGAGACTGAAAGTTCTCCTTGTGCAATCGTGGGTTCTCTGCGGGTACTCTGGCCTCCTCCCACAGTCCAATAACAGATGAGGCTTCATCATTAGGTTATTCTTAATTGGCTGTAGATGTGAATGTGATGTGGATGTCTGTCTGTCTCTCTTTGCCAACCCTGTGAGAGACAGCTGACCTCTCTAGGGTGTATCCTGCCTCCGGTAAAGTCTGGAGCTTGAATCATGTAGGAAGAATTAAGGCAGTTCCGAAGGCAAGAGGTGGTCTACGCATAGCTACCAACACATTTCTACGAAAGCTGTCAATGTATAACAAGTATAATTTAAGTGGTTATTTCAACTAAAATGAGGACTTATAGAAAACCTGATCTTTTAACTTAAATGGTGAAAAAAAACCACTTCCTGGTGTTTAAAATACAAAGCTTAAAATGTCAAATGAAAACATTTTATACATGAGAAAAACTTCCATTGGCATTTAGCACTTGTCTTACCTGTGTGAGGGAGCGTATTCAGTGTAGGAGGACTGGCAGTAAGCACTATACACTCCAGTGGGATTTAGTATCTGAATTTGACTGCAAATGAAGGCCAATAAATTGGAGGATTTTATCAGAGGTCGTGCTGCAGCCCCTCTCCATAAGAGCAGAACTTTTCACATGAGTTACTCTGATTGGCTCAGACACATCCACTGGGTATGGCATATACAGTCACTGGTTCTGCACTTTGGCAACACGGGGGGAGAAGTTCCAGTAAACTAACCTATGTACTGTCAGTGTTAACTATCTGGGGTCGGGCAGTGTTCAATAAATCCTATTTTTATCATCTGTCCAAATTATCGCAGTGTGCACAACTTTGATAGGCATTATAAGTATTGTGAATGGGGCCAATAAATCCTGATTATGTCCATTATTCATATAACGTACTCATATAACATACCCTTCCATATTTGTGCACTGGAAACCTAACAGAATAATTAATTTATATAATTTAATTAATGGGATAAATGTGATTTCACCAGAGCATTTACGTGTTGCTCATTTGCAGATATCAGGACACTGGGTCTTGGGGCCACATGCACTGGAGGCACAGACCACATGGCACTCTGTGCCAGAGATGCATGTGGTCCGACTTAGGGGGGCTAATGTTTACAGCATGATTGTGATGAGACTATAAATTTCTTATCTCCCATCACCTCTCTTCACCTAACCTATGGTGCATGTGATTTTCAAGGACTCATTAATCTTGTAGGCCTGAATGAGATATGATTAACAGTTGTGGAATTTCCCATACATACCTATGTTTGGTATCAAAATAAAGCTATTACCCCTGTTATCAATTTATTACACATGAACACATGAACATTGTAGTGGAAAACTTGTATTTCAACACACTTAACCTTTTGTATACTAATGGTATATGATTGTAGCCTTCTTGTAACCTGACTGTGTGTACAGTGACAAACAAATTACTGTAAGCTGCAAGGTCATGAGACGTTTTATGTCTTTGTTATCAAGCAGGTGCCTATAAGACCGTGATAATAAAGTTCCCTAGAGCTGATGAGACAAAGTTTATATGCACACAATAAGTATAAAAAAGCAGTTTTCTTTCTGTATTAATACTGGTGTTACGACTGTCCGTGCTATATTGGTACATTTATAAAAGAAAGTAGGGACATGCAGCGCCAAAAGATTGTTACTAATCAAGTGTCTCAGTGTTTAAGTATCAAAAGCAAGATAGAAACCAGATTAACCTCCTGTCACAGCAGTCACTGCACAGCAGCTTACAACATCTCAGACTGCAGGATGGATAGATGCCCCTTAAATCAAAAACTGGTTAGTTCTGCAAGATCACTTTATGAAAATACTAAGATGTCATGGTCTTGGGTCTGTGACACAGTTTTTATGTGTTTGGACTTTTGATTCTGTTTATTTAATATTGTGAAGTTAAGATTCTGTTCCAAGTTCTGGTTATTATGATTGAGATCCCTCTGTTTAATATTTGTTTTCTCAGGTCTTCTTAGTTTTGTTATCTAGTCTTTAGGTTTTGTTATCAAGCCTCTATGCCCCATACTCTTGTCTCTGCAGTCTCAGTGTCAAGCTTGAATGTCTTTTTCTGAGTTTCTGAGGCAGAGAACATAGAGGGAGAAATAATGAAAGGTGTTTTCAGTGTGGAGCCACAGTACATTGGTTTAATGATTGATCTGAAAAGGCAGGAACTGAAACTGTTTGACTCGGGTCGGAGGGTGAGAAGGGGAAGGTGTCATAGCCCAAAGTATTTCCATATTAACCATTCACCCAGACAGTAGATGAAAAGAGGGGGGGGGGGGGGTTACATGACATCCGTTTTGTCCCTGGAGGATGGGAAATGACCACGTCCAGTGGCATATATCTCTGTCTAACTGAACTCAGAGGCTGGAGGCCTTAGTTTGTTTGTGTGCAGTAGGTGTAGCGAAAAGAACAGTTCTAACTTTGTCTGACTTTGTAGGCTACTCAGATTTAATCCTTTTGCTCCATGTTCCTGCCACAATAGCTTCTCCAACACACATACATAGTCACCAGATGCTGGAAATTATCAAGTAAACATACTTTTTAACTTTACTGGAAAAAATATTTATTTCATTTAATAATTTAAGGCACTACACTAAGGCGCTAAAATGGCCCCTAACAATCGGGAATAGCGTTTTGTTCAAAAGCTGTGTTCCCAGTACTTTAGCATCAAGGTAGGGACTGGTGCACAGTGGCTCTGTAACTGGTCACAGTTAGGTTACATCAAGTGCAGAGCAGCAGAGATTAATTGTTAATTTAAACTGATGAGACACTTAGATTCATTCACTAAATTGAACATTTATACTATAATAATACCTTGGAGACGCTTACAGCTGCCGTGAATACTCAGAATAACACCTCTGAGCATATATTGGGTTACATCAAGGAGAGGCCTGCTCAAAATAACACCTTTGAGCGAAAGTTGGATTACATCGTGGAACAGCTCACTGCAGTCGTGAGGTCTCAGAATCGGCTCTCTGAGCAAAAGAATGACAAGACCACGGAGCGCAAGTTTGATACCATCATCGGGAAGCTCGCGGTTCTCCAACGAGAGATTGAGAGACCAGTGTTGGAGTGTTAAAGAACAGCTTTGAAATTCTCATGAGTTGTTGCAAAAGAAAAATTACCATCATAATCCGGCTACCCCTTCGGCGCCAGCTGTGGGCTCAAGGCTGGAGCCGAACAAAAACTCCCTGATAACGACTGTGTTGAGTCTGTTCCTTCCCATTCCCTACAAGGTCACCTGGGTTGGCTGGTAGACTGTTTACTTAGCCTGGCGGGGCGAAGGACACTGTCTCAGCTGAACTATGGACACGCACACACATACATATACTGATACTGATAAGCACTCACTGACGCATCACCCTCCCTACCCCGGATCCAACGCCACCTCCAACGCTTACCTCCCCTCTGATGTGGACATCGGGTCAGCTGGAGGCGCAGTCGAAGATTGCAGCGGTCCCAGATCAGATGTACACACTGGAACACTTTCCCATGTTGCTTGTCTGTGTTTATTGTGCTATGGTGTGTTGATATCTGTGCATTCCTGTATTATCCTTTTGTGTTACACATTTCGATGTTTTTTCCTCGCTACCTAGCCTGACCTGTCTCCCCAATGTGATGTTTGTGTATTGTTTGTACGGTCGGCAAGGTCTGTCATCTCGGTTGTGGGCAAAAGACCTGCAACGGACAAATAAAGGCTATCTCATCTCATCATAAGCAGTATACTGTCAGTGTAGGGAACGAACATCAGGGAAAACATTTTGTGAAATATTGTGTTGCATCTCATTGAATTCAGTTGTGTAAATCCATAAAGAGCAGTAAACCTATTCGCAGCAGCAGCTGATCACAGCTCGAACACTAAGGAAATCTGCTGGAGCCCTCAGTGTAAAGTATTGTGAGTTGTGATTCTTTTCCCCACAATGAGCCAATAAAACCGATTTTAGGGTTCCCACTTAAACCCTAAAATTGGTTTTAGGGTTTAAATTGAATACCCCTTTAACCCCGGACTCGTCCGATTTTTCTGTTTAGCTGTGGAGGCAAAGTAAAAGGAAAATTTTCATTCCCATGTACTAATATTATTGGTATTTTTATATTAATAGCTATACTAAAGGCTATCTCTTCACCAAAAGAGCTTCTTCTAACAGCTGCTTTTTACTTTCTTATTCTGAGTTCATTTTAGAGCCTGGACTTTATCACTTTTACTTGAGTAAAGAAGTACAAGAAGTTCGTTAGCTATTAGTAGCTTCAGTATTTTTTTTTCATCTAGCAGCTTATATATATATATATATATATATATATATATATATATATATATATATATATATATATATATATATATATATATATATATATATATATATATATATATATATATATATAGCTGCCTGTACTTTTGCCTCCCTTGACAGTTGGACACATTTCTCTTGTTTTGCTTCCTTTCTTTATTTCTCTGTTTCAGTTAGAGTTGACTGTGCATTCATCTTTTCGGACAAATGCTCAGTCAACTCAGTTCATCAAGTGCTGCAGCCTCCCTGGCTACCAGTCCAAGTATACCACCGACGGTCGTGCTGTGAGAAAACAGTGCAGTTGGCAATGACCAAGAAGTAAAATATCTGTAGATGTAAAAATAAATAATAAACACATTCAATAAGTAAAGCAAGTGAGACCAAAAACAAAAAAAGCTAACAAAAAACTAAAGAAAAATATCACAAAACTGATAATCTTTTCTGTCAATTTTGCTAAACCATTTTAATACAAAAATCTTGGCAGATACATCTTCATGAAGCTGAAATTGCTGCATTTCAATGTTTTAGAAGAAGAAGAAGCCATAATATTTCATGTTGGATTTATAGGTTTACTAATTTACTGATATTTATCAACACATTTCCAGTATTTTTTGGAAACATTTCTTATTTTTGAAATACATTCAAGTGAAAAAGAGTTTGTTACAGAAAAACTAAGTACAAATTCACACTGAATGGGATGCTCTATGCTTCCTGCAGAGTTTCTCCCCATGAGAAAGCATGGTGCCATAGCCAAAGTGATGGAAAAATGGAAAAGGTGTCGGCTAGGCATGCACCAGTTTGGTGCTATAGGCATGTATGCAGAGCCAGTCATTTCTTTTTCTTGCAGTGTGTGTTTTGGTGGTGGTGGGGTGGGGGCAGTCTGTCTAGAAGCACTTTCTGTGGACGATGCTGGGGCCGGACTCATCGTACTCCTGCTTGCTGATCCACATCTGCTGGAAGGTGGACAGAGAAGCCAGGATGGAGCCTCCAATCCATACAGAGTACTTCCTCTCTGGGGGAGCAATAATCTGCAAGGGCAGAAGTAGAGTTGTCAGCAATGAAAACACGCCACATTTAAACATCACAGACTGAGGATTGAGCAACAAGAATTTTACCTTGATCTTCATGGTGCTGGGTGCCAGTGAAGTGATCTCCTTCTGCATGCGGTCAGCAATGCCAGGATACATGGTGGTACCTCCAGACAGCACAGTGTTGGCGTACAGGTCCTTACGGATGTCCACATCGCACTTCATGATGCTGTTATAGGTAGTTTCATGGATACCACAGGCCTCCATACCTGTGGAGAGTTGGAACGTTAGTGATCACTCAGCTACAACTGCTTAACAATTCACAGAAATCTATCTTAAAGCTGACGCTGCTTACCAAGGAATGTGGGCTGGAAGAGAGCCTCTGGGCAACGGAACCTCTCATTCCCAATAGTGATGACCTGTCCATCAGGCAGCTCATAGCTCTTCTCCAGGGATGAAGAAGAGGCAGCAGTTCCCATCTCCTGCTCAAAGTCCAGGGCAACATAGCACAGCTTCTCCTTGATGTCACGCACAATCTCACGCTCAGCTGTGAGACAAGAAAACGCATTACATTTAGGCTTTTCTGGGGTTTTTCCTGGTGTAAACCATCTTTCCTTGACTGTGTCCATTTTCTCACCTGTGGTGGTAAAGCTGTGGCCTCTCTCAGTCAGGATTTTCATGAGGTAGTCTGTGAGGTCCCTGCCAGCCAGGTCCAACCTGACAATGGCATGGGGCAGAGCGTAGCCTTCATAGATGGGCACAGTGTGGGAGACACCATCACCGGAGTCCATGACAATACCAGTGGTACGACCAGAGGCATACAGGGACAGCACTGCCTGGATGGCCACATACATGGCAGGAGTGTTGAAGGTCTCAAACATGATCTGCAAGGAGAGCAGGAGAAAAGAGATGATCAGTGAAACTAAAAGCCAAAGTACTCTGAAATAAGTTTCTATGTGTTAGTTCAATTGTACGGAAAGAACAGCACACTGGGTTGAATTTTAATAGTAAAACTACTTTATAGAAAAGCAATTTATTACAAAACTCCTTTGTTACACTGACTCTACAAGTTAAAGTGCCGCAACCTGCTCCATTCTTCTTTTTTTTACATGCAGACACCTGGAGAAAAAACCTGGAGGGTTGAAGGAGGATGAGGAAAGACAGATTGAGCAGGGGAAGAAACACCCGAGTGGCAACATAGTTTCCTGTTGTTGGGCACTGCAGCTCAACAGTTTCCTGACTTAGGGGGAAGTTCGTCAAGGTGTCAGCTCTTGTTACCTGAGTCATCTTTTCCCTGTTTGACTTGGGGTTCAGGGGGGCCTCTGTGAGCAAGACTGGATGCTCCTCAGGGGCAACTCTCAGCTCATTGTAGAAGGTGTGATGCCAGATCTTCTCCATGTCATCCCAGTTGTTGACAATTCCGTGCTCAATGGGGTACTTGAGGGTCAGGATTCCTCTTTTGCTTTGTGCCTCGTCACCAACATAGCTGTCTTTCTGGCCCATACCAACCATTACACCCTAGGAATGCAAAGATCAGTGTGATTATGAAAAGGTCAGCAGTTATGAAAAGGTTACAAGGTATGTGAGGTTTATTAAGGAATATGTACCTGATGCCTGGGGCGTCCAACAATGGAGGGGAACACAGCACGTGGAGCATCATCTCCTGCAAAGCCAGCTTTGCACATTCCAGATCCGTTGTCAACAACGAGGGCGGCAATTTCGTCTTCCATTTTCTGTATGAAGGGAATAAAAAGGGAGGAAAGGATTTTTAGATCAGCTGTTAAGCTGTAGTGTTTTCCATGTGGTATGTTTTATCATCTGACATCGCTGGCACAGGGTTCAGTCGAAACCCAGTGCTCAGTCTGCCCATTGCTATAGAAGGCTGTTAAGAATACTTTTCACACAATCATCTCTAGGATTTACAGTAAGTGATCTGAAAAAGAGAAAATATAATGTGAGCTGCAGTTCTTTGGGTGAAAATGCCTTGTTGATGCCTAATGTTTGAGGCACATAGTCAAAATCCTTCAAGTTGATATGATGGCAACAAAGACAACGACCACACTAGCTGCAACTCCTATTAGTTGGACAATAGAAGATCGGAAAGCCAGTGGCCGCTGTGATGAGTCTCAATTTTGTGCTGTGGCATTTAATGTAGCATAAACAACACAAAGCACTGGCATTTCACAGTGAAGATCTTTCTTCCAAACCAGCCTTTCCGTGGGGACTTTACATATTCTTCCTGTGCCTGTGTGGCTTCCCTTCAAGTTCTTCTTTGGCTTCCTCCAATCCAAAGACAGATGTGGACATGTTCAGTGTTTTTTTCCAAGATATTTTAACTGTATAATCCTGTTAAGTCAGTATCCCCCAGAATCTCTCTGAAGAGTACGTTGTTGAATCTATTTCACAAAAAAAAACAAAAAAAAAAACTAAGGCAATTCTTAGTGGAAAAGTTGGACTGGCAAGGGGATAGGTAAGTTTTAGAACCGAAGAAGCCTCTTGGATCAAAGGTAGAATGTCTTCTAGAAACTTGAAGAAGTCTGGACGCTTTCTTTCCAACTCCTTAGTCAATACATTTCTACAAACTACAGATGGCATCCTCTTGGAATGACTGAAACCAGCCCATTGAAGTCATTATGCAAATGTACTGTTTATAAGATTGGGGAAACCTGCAGTCAGCTGAGACTGAAGAAATCACTTGGATGAGTGACGAAACGTTTCTCCCACAAAACGCTACGTCCAGATGAACAGAATCAACTTTTGGAGATTTACTTACCTGGATGATTGAGCACACATCAAGACGCCATAACAAGAACATTATACATAACAAGTGGTTTCTAATGATCGGTTCAACTTAAGTAAGAAATTTAAGTAATGGGATTAAAAGATACCACTTGTTTGAAATGTGAAGTTTACAATTTGAGAGTATTTAAAATATAAGTAAAAGACATTCAGTGGGATCTGCTGTTGTCTTACCTGTGTGAGGAAAGGTTTTCAGTGTAGGAGAACTCTGACTCAGGGCTGCACTCCCATAGGATTTAGTACCTGAACTTGACTGCAATAAAGGGCAGTAAATTGCAGGATTTTATCAGGGTCCGTTCTGCAGTCTCTCTCCATAAAAGGAGAACTTTGTGCACAGCTCCCGCTGATTGGTTCAGTTTCATCCACTGGGTGTGGTCCATGCAGAAAATTGTTCTGGGCTCTGACATAACGGGGTGGACAAGTTCCACTAAACTAACCTATGCACAGTCAGTGTTATCAAACTGAGGATAGTTCAATGTTCAATAAGCCTTTTACTTTATCTGTCAGAATTATTGCAATAGTGCTGATACACAAGGCCAGTATGAGTATGAAACCAGCTGAAATATTTCCTTTTATGTATTTGTTATTCGTCCACTAGGAAGCACATTTAATAAATCCATTCAGTCTACAGTAGAATTGCTTTGCCATGAGGTTTCCTGAGAATTGGTCCATGTATCCCAATCACAACATGTGTAAAATACCCATGTATGTTTGTACACTGGAAAATTAACAAAATAATTAATTGAGCTAATTTATTTCATGACACACAGGAATATTGTAGAAGTGGATTTCACTATTGCATTTTACCAGTTATTTGCACATATTTGGTAGTGATTTCAGTATATAGGGTTGGGCATTTACAAGGGATTGGGAGATTATAATCTTAGGGTCATTGACAGCACAGTTAACACCCTATCTGACTCATTTGCTCAGGCATACCAATGTCCCTCACACATCACCAATGTTCCCTCTAATTTTTCACGTGTCTGAGCAAACTCCCTGAGCGGTCCCTTGGACTACTGTGAGCGACATCAGACGTGTGCACTGTGGTCATGCCAGCATCGAATCCATCCAAGTTACATGGTTTATTCAAATAATCAAATTACAGCATTTATGTTAGACTACTTTTAATTAACTGCTTTAGCCCATTTACAATGAAAATGTAAAAAAAATCTAGCCATTGACCTGTGTAGTATGTTAACACTATTGGAAGTAAAAAAAAAAAAACTTGAACTCCAATTTTGAAAACACAACTTTCTTTCATCCCCCCCCCCCCCCCTTTTTTTTTTTTTTTTTTTTATAAAGCTCTGACTTGTATTATGAGTCTGTGGTCTGGGAGAGAGTCCTGTAACTCTCTGTCTGCAAAATATAGTATATAATGACCAATGCTGGGCAATTAATTATATAGTTACTTCTTTAAAAAAGTAACTCAGTTTGGCAAACAGATTTTTTGCCAAACTGAGTGGAGATCACAAGTTTTTTTGCAGCTATTTTTTTTTAAATACAGCCAAGGCATTTTTAAATAAACATTTCAAACTATTTACAGAACAATCAGCTGATCTGCATCAAATTTGATGCCACACAAATTATTTGTGCCACTCCAAAAAATACTTTCTGTCCACTATGAGATAAAGGAGAACAACAGCCTGATACCTGCAGGCCTGACAGCAGGAGATGTATCACTCCTGTAACACCTGTAACATTCAGCAGTCGCCTCATTGTTCTGACACACACAACAAAACTATTGACTACACGACACACTAACTACACAAGATTTGCGCTAAACGTCTCAAATCTCTCACATCTCAAAGCACCGCCGTCACTCCTAAAACTTCCCCCCGTTTTTTAACAACTAGATGCCTCGTTGCCATATCATTTTTTGATTGGTCGACATGGTAGTTTTTTGGACGAATAGGAAAGGGAGAGGGGGTGGAGTTTGTTTTTGCTCACAGGTGAGCGCTTTCGAGCCTTTTTTCTTATAAAACGCCGTTTTTACCGTTTATTCCCGCAGTAAATATAAACAACGACAGTATTCAGGAAGAAAACCAAACATTGCATTTTTTTTTTATCATAACTCTGGTTTTACGTGGCCTATCAACACAATTTAAAAACTGGTATAAAGTCCACACTTTTTCCGTTAATTGTTCCGTCTGCTCACATCTCCAATGGTTTTACACATTGTCATCAACGTGGCTTCACTCCACATCGGCCACGCCGCTTTGCTAGCTAAAACACCGGTGTCGGCACATAAGGACGCTGTCAAAGCCTGTCGACGACGGTGATTAGCTGCGTATATACGAATGAATCGCATCATTGGCTGGACTATGGGATAAGGTGGCATCGTGACTAACACTGCAAAACAGAATTGTTAAAGTATTAATTTTAATTTCAATTCAGGTTAGGTTTTTTTGTGCGCAACACAGATTTTCTGTGCGCAGAGACCGTGCCAGCAGTGCGCAATTGCGCACGTTCGCAGCTTAGAGGGAACATTGCACATCACACGTGCATAAATAGAGTGACAGCGTGACAGTGATAGATTTGGTCTGGCGGAGATGGGTTAATGTTTACAGTATAACTCAGGAGACTGTAAATTTCTAATCTTCCCTCACTTCATCTCTCCGAACCTATGGTGCATGAGACTTTCAAGGATTAACCTTTTACACCTGAAGAGATACGATAAGCACTTGCGCAGTTTTCAGAACTTACCTATACATGGTTAGGTCACAAATATTTGGACAGAGACAACTTTTTTCTAATTTTGGTTCTGTATATTAGCACAATGAATTTTAAACGAAACAACTCAGATCCAGTTTAAGTACAGAGCTTTAATTTCATATATGGAATAAAGAGACTGCATAAAAATGTGAGGAACTGAAGCCTTTTTTAGCGCAATCTCTTCATTTCAGGGGCTCAGAAGTAATTGGACAAATTAAATAACTGAAAATAAAATCTTCATTTCTAATACTTGGTTGAAAACCCTTTGCTGGCAATGACAACCTGAAGTCTTGAACTCACGGACATCACCAGATGCTGGGTTTCCTGTTTTTTAATGCTCTGCAAGGCCTTTACTGTAGCGGCTTTCAGTTGTCATTTGTTTGTCGGCTTTTCTGTCTGAAATTTAGTCTTCAACAAGTGAAATGCATGCTCAATTGGATTAAAACAGTGGTTCCCAAAGTAGGGGGCGTGCCCCTTGGTGCAGAGCCTAGCATAACGGACATAATGGACAGGTTTGGACAGAAGATTTTCTTGTAAAACAAAGGGGGCCTAGCAAAAAAAGTTTGGGAACCACTGAATTAAGATCAGTTGACTGACTTGGCAATTCAAAAATATTGCACTTCTTGGCTTTAATAAACTCCTAGGTAGTTTTGGCTGTATGTTTTGGGTCATTAGCCATCTGTAGTATGAAATGCATTTACAAAATCAATTTGACTCTAGGCGGGCAGTATGTCTTGAAACACCTCAGAATACATTTAGCTGCTTCTGTCCCGTGTAACATCATCAATAAACACTAGTGTCCCAGTGCCAGTGGCAGCTTTGCACGTCCAAGGCATCACACTGCCTCTGCCTTTTTTTTACCGATGATATGGAGTGCTTTGGATCATGAGCTGTTCCACGTCTTCTCCATACTTTTTTCTTGCCATCATTCTGGTGAAGGTTGATCTTGGTATCATTTGTCCAAACAATGTTTTTCCAGAAGTGTGCTGACTTTTTTTACATTTTTTTTTTTTAGCAAAGTCCAATCTAGCCTTTATATTTGTAGCATTTCATGTTCCTTTTAAGCCTTAAGAGTATAAAGGAAATGTACACCATTAAGTCCTGCTCTCAAAATCTGACATAGATGTAACACTGTCTGTGAAACTGGATTTAAGTGCTTAAAATTAAAATTTAAAAACATATTTAGCACCATCTTTTGTCAGTACGGAACTGGACGTTATCTGGTTGGTTGGCTGGTTGGTTGTGGCAAATAGACTTACATTAATTTTAGCTAACTAGTGACAGAATCAATAACTCAGAGGAAAGTGCAGTGCAATTTGCTGAGATGTCCAATGAAAATTACATAGTTTGTCTTCAGATAAAAAAAATAACATCTAATCTTTACGTAGATGCCAGTTGTCATCGTGAGACACTAAGTGATCTCCAAGATGTTCTCTGAGACCTTACAAAAACCCTTGGATGCTATAACTTTTTCAATAGTTATAATATCATATAGTGGTATATCTCACAGAGGTCTGGGCACTGCTGTAAATATAAGTCTTGCATCGGCTGAATCCACGCCAGTCCACTAGAGACACAGGCAGCTAAAAATGAAGTTCACATAAAGTATGTGCTACAGTTTAAGTTGCTGCTAACTAACTACTGTAACTGCTTGTTGCCTTGAGGAGCATCGGAGCAGAGAATACAGGTGTTTGGGGTTAGGTCTTCACATTAATCATGTAGGCTCCCTTTTGACAAAATCAAACCCTTCCCCACAGGTTGTGTCCTGGTACAGAGGGAACAGACTAACCCTGGCTGTAGTTACCAATCTGACCGGAGAGAACAGGGGAGTGGTATGACAAAAAGAGGATGAGGCTCAGGTAGAGAGGAGATGAAGAGGGGAGCATTGTTGAACTCAAAGAAACTGAAATATTTTAGACAAAAAAAAAGAGTAGATAAGGATACAGTTACAGTAAGGTCTATATTTGGACATTGATGCAAGTTGTTTTTAACCTATTTACTAAAACATATTCCAATTATAATTATATATTGGACATTGTTTTTAATGGCCATTTCATAATGCAGATGGATAATAACCTAAAATAACCAAAAACATACAGCCAACCCAGAAAGCTGCCTGGCAGAGCATTAAGAGGGAGGGAATCCAGCATATTGTGATCTCCATGAGTTCAAGACTTCAATGAACATTTAGAAACATATTAGAAATGAACATTTATTTTCAGTTATTTAATTTGCCCAATTACTTTTGAGCCCCTAAAATGAAAGATTTTGGCGCAAGCAGGATGATGTGGCTGGACACTGGTTGGGCTCTCCTGACGCAGGAATGGGTGCTGGCACCTGCTGTATACCAGCTGCTCTCACCCCAGGGATTGGTACGGGTGTGGAGTTCGACTGTGTCCTGGCTGGTCTCACCCCAGAAACCGGCATGGGTGCCGGGAAAAATTGGGTGCCAGCCACTCGCACCTGAGGAGTAGGTATGTGTGCGGAGTGTTGAAAACACGCAGTTCTTTGAATCTTTGGGCTGAAGGAGGGACAATACTCGGTGTATCAATGCTCAATCAACAATCATTTATTTCCATACAATTCAACAGTCAGAGCATTACAACGTCCGGACGGGAGAGATGCTACCAGAGGGTCAGGCACATGTCTCAAAATGGTGACGGGTTGCTCAGCTTTTTATAGTCTCTAGTGGCCCCCAGCTAGTCGTAAAAGCCAAAACATCACATTTTTTCTCTGTTACAGCGCCTAAGTTATGACCTCGGCAGTTGTTTCTCTGCTTTCTGTAAGGTGGGGGTGTGGAATGTGGTCTGTCTATCTCCCCTGTCTTAGACACAGAGTCTCCTGCTTACAACCTTCTCTTCATGATTCAACAATTAAGCATGTCAAGAAAACAGTGTAACACATTCCCAGCAGATCAAGGATACAGAGTGATGCACATTTATCTAATGAACTAATATGTGAATATGTTCTGTTAACTCAAAAGTATAATGAGAACTAAACTACATACAGATCACACACTCTATTTTAAAGGGTATAATATGATCTACAGCAGTATTCTAATTCAACTACTTTGATTACATATATAAGGTAACATATAATAACAGAATAATATCACAATACCCTCTTTTGATCTCTCATTAAAGAGATCACTAATAACAAGCACTTCAGCGTTGCAAGGTCCAGGTTTTCTTGATCCTGAGGCCCTCTGTCCCCCTTTAACGGGTGGACCATATGGGGGATGACCTCTGTGTTCACGCAGTTCAGATGCAAGCAAAGTTAGATTTACAACCATAACGGCAGTTACAGATGACACTCCCATCACTCCCCATTTTCCCACAGCTTTATTTTGGTGCTCCAGTTTTCCACTCCCATTTTAATGCCCCCTTATACCTTTCAAATGTACTTAGACTAGAACCTCTGTCTAAGGAGCTTTTAACCTTTATTTTTATTGCTGCAGCTACCAGTGTCTTCCAGTTGGGTGATTCTCAGCTTCTTTCTTCGACCTCCGGGGTTAGACCACCCTTTAGTCATTGCACAGTTCTGGGGATTATTCTACCCCGATTTCAAACAAGGATCTGTGTGTTTTGGGTTCACCGGCGTGTCCCCCTTTTTGCCAAGAGCCTCTCGAACCTCGTTGGTCTGGTGTTCCTGGTTTTCGCCAACCCCTTCATGGTTATTGCTGTGTTTGTGGGATCCATCTTCTCCAGGAGCCCAAACGTCATGACACTTGACCCCAGTTGCTGTCTCGGCAGTGCCTACATCTGTCTCTGCTGTGAAGGGTCCTCACATCTCCGTGTCCCCGTCTGGTGTCTGTTCCTTTCTCTGCAAGAGACAGAAAACCAAAACACCTCTCTCCCTAGCCTTGATAATCTAATATTGTTATCCATTGTTGTTCTAATGATTCAAATTTGGTTTAAAATATTATGTTCAGGACCTATTCTAATCATAATCTATGTGTGTGTAAAAGAAATCAAAAATTAGTGAACCCTTTCTAAGTCTAACACATTATAAGCTTAAGTTTTACCATAGCTAAATTATTAAACACAGAAATAACGTCATAAGATGTTCATAAAACCATTGTTTGATGTTCAGACTCAACTCCCCCTTTTTGACACACTCCCATGTGTCAATTCATTGGAGCTAGACAATTAAAAGAGAAGGTTAGTGACATCATATCTCAGAAAGTATCAGAAATTCTTCTCTTGAGTACCGTTGCTCCAACCTTGTCATCCCTGAGGATCTTCGATCCCGAAAATGTCCCTTCTCCTCATGTAATAAAGTCTGTCATCCTTCCATGCCCTGGTAACTGGTCCATCCAGAGCTGTAACATTTTGAAATGTACATACAACAAGCCAAACCACACCTTGGTCACACCAACCCTTTTCTGCCCCGAAGATGTCCAATGCCATCCTAGTATGGACTGTCAAAAGTGGCTTTAACGCTGACTATCCTGACAATCCATTTTATAACGTTTCCTGGTCAGATTTGCCAATCTCTGCACCAGGGTTGTAATAGTTTTGCAATTTTCATCAGTTTTTTATTTTTATTTAGCTTCGACTTCAGATTTTCAATTTTATATCAGTTTTAATTAGTTTTTACCAATTCTTTGCTAGTTTAGTGTAGTTTTTATTTTCTGAAAATCCTTAGTTTCAATTTAGTTTTATTTGTGTTTTGCAAAAATTAAGTGTAACAAAATCCCAGTTCCATCATATCAGTCATGCTCTTCTGGTTATCCTTGGGTGTTGAGACTAATAACTATTAACTCTTGCCGCACCGTGTGGTCCTAATTTTGGTTGAAGTGAATTGATAACCTTTTGAAGGCGATTGTTTCACACCTTTATTTAGATGTCCCAGTCCTGTTGTCTCGGGATACATCACGCTGCCTTATCTGGGGTTAGCTGTTTTCTGGGGATGCGGGTTGAGTGGGTGAGCTCTTCAAGGAGGGGGAGTGTGCTCCCCCTGATGAGGTCTTCTAGGTAAGCTAGGTTAACCTTCTTCTGTTGGCTTTTCAAGTGCACTTTAAGGTTAGTGGGACTTTTAGTTTTATAAATGTCCTTCATGACCCCCTGATGACCCAGTATTTCATTTTTTGCACACTGTAGTACACATTTTAGTTTTTGCTTGTAGCTCGCATACTCTACTTGCCACTCCTCTAAGTCCTGATGTTTCTTAGAGAGGGCAACAGTACCTTTAAAATTATATCACACGTGTGGGGGTGTGGCCTTGCCAATTGTTTTGCCCACCTTTTCAAAATGTCTGGCGTGCCCACTAGCACATTTCATGGAAAAAGAAAGGTAAGCTTGATATTTACATTTAAAATGTTTTGTTAAACTCAGATTTTTATTTTATTCTTTTTGCAAGTACCCCTCCTCGGTGGCGAGAAACTGTTGGTGTGGTCAAGTGGGTGCTCTGGAAACAAACGCTCAGGACAGAACAGTTATCAGTAATGTACTTCCTACAAATTTTGCATATGTTTTATTCCATATTGATCCTCTGAGTGTAATGGTACATTTTAATTTGAATTTATCCAAACTAAACACAATATTTTCTTTATTTACTTTGCTCTTGTTCTTTTGCAGTACCACATCCTATCAAATGTCCCTGTCGATTATATTCTACATTTAATAACTTACTATTTCAAGTGAGAACCTAAATCACGTGGACCAATGTTTATTATTGCATATCTCTATTCTGAATGTGGCCAGTCATTCATAGGTATTGTTCAATTTTGGCGATTTTCCTCTATAAAATTTAATTGACTTTTTACAGTGGCCTGCTGTGGTTAATAGTAACATATTCCAGTCATGAGTGATATCAAAAGTCTTCTCCACTGTAGCATTTGGCATTCCCAATAATATAACATGATACCTTACTCAAAACACAGCTAATATAGCACAGTTTTCTTGATGCAAACATCAGTAACTCAAAATCAGCAACCACAGTGTTAAGTCTGCAGTTCATACTTATGTGAAGCTAGAGTCTCCTCCTCCAGTCTCTCTTATCCTCCTGCTCCTGAAAAAACAAAACAAAACAAAGCGAAGCATCCACCCTTCTCTTGTCGGCTGGGTGACTTGTTTATTGGCATTTACTAATCCTAAAGTTGGTGCAGTCATTGTCTCAGTATCAAGTCAGTCAAAGGTTCCAGTCCGTCCATCACAGTCCATTCACATGCATACCTCCATACACATTCATACCAGATGTTGCTGATAATGGAGTCTCCCGCGCAACCTATTCGAGCCTCCATCACCAGCAAGATGACGTCATCATTTTAAAGGAAAACAATTCCTTGTTGTTTTTTTGGGCCGGATTGACTCGGTGCAATCGTTTTAGATCAGTGTTCCCTATAAGTGAATTTCTCCCAAGCCAATTACAATCATGGAGAAGCACACTTTGCAACTGTTTACAGTAATAATATTTTATAGCGCTTTAAATTTCAATTTTTCAGGCCTGGTTTAAAGAGCTGATTGTTAAATCATAAACTCACAAAATATCAACATATCACCACCGGTGGATCACACCTCTCAGATGTTTTTTTTTCTCCAGTGCACTGTAACAAAAACGAAAACAGACATAACCAACAAAATACTACTAAAATAACACAAACTAGGGCCCGTTGCAGACATGTCCAAGCATAAAACTATCCCTCTCTCGCTTACGAGAAAGAACACAAGCCAAAGCTCACTGATAAAATCAAGCTAGCGCTAAACAAAACCAAACAATCAACCAGAAATTCACAGGAACATTTTGCTTCCTGCCGGGACAATATTGTGTGGGAATGAGAACCTCAGGTGCCGTAACACCTTTTGTTCCTCCTTGAATTAAAACTCAATCACAGAAAATGCCGTACTCCAACCTAAAACTTACACTATTAATTCATCAATTTCACTCTGTGCCACTGTTCCTCATCAGGGCTGTGTGAAGCACAGCAAAGAATTCAGTCAAGGCCTTGAGCCATAAACAGACATCACGCACAGACATTGTTTTCATAACCAAACCGTTTTAGAGCTTATTCCTAAAATCTACATAAATGCCTCCTAGGTGACATATAACACATTCTAAGTAATCAATGGCTCCTCATAATAATTATGCATTGGGATGTTTGTGTGCAGCATTTTGCATATCAGCATAAGCAAAGCATTCTTCATTGCATCAGCGTGTATGTGTGTGTGCGTGTGGATCACTCTTTATTGCACAAGCGTGTGCATGTGTATGTGTGTGCATCACTTCTCAGTGAATCAACATTCCCGTGTGTGTGTGTGTGTGTGTGTGTGTGTGTGTGTGTGTGTCATTTCTCACTCACTCAACGAGTGCACGTGTTCATGTGTGTATTTCACTTCATTCTGAATCTGTGTGTTTGGAGACGTGTGTGTGTGTGTGTGTGTTTCTCTTCATTCTGAGTCAGTGCATGTAGATATGTGTGTTTGTGTGGGTGTTTGTGTTCATCACTTTCCTGTTCTGGTGTTCTGGGTAAACCACGGCCTGAAGCGTGCCCTGGGGTCCTGCCCCCCTCCTTTTTCAGTTTGTTTGCGACCATTGCTGCTGCTGCTGCTGCTCAAAATTCAGTCCATCCTGGTTCTGACCCCAATTGGGGCAGTCCTTTCTCCAGTGTCGATGTTCACCGCAGGTGAAACCTGCATCTTCTTCTGTGTTTTTGTCCATTCTGAGGTGCCTTCTGTCCTCAGTTACTCCTCTTGTCTCGGTCACGCCCTTTTTCGCCACCCGATCATCCGTGTTGGTCCATCACTGTCCTGCACAGTGTGAATGCAAAGTTATCAAGGTCAGCATTCTTTCGCTCGGCCTTACTTTTCATTCGGGCTTGGCGGGCGTCTCGTCACAGCTCTGTCAGCTGACGCAGTCTGGGAATTTTCCCCCGTGTAGTGAAACGGGCCTTAGGTTTAGTGCTCTCCGTCTCGGCTGCCTGAGATCACATTCCTGCAGGTCTGTTGACATTCTCAGGTCGTTGTTGTGGGTCCAGCTGTTGCAGCATTTGGTCAGTGTCACGTATGGGGGAGAGCAGGAGTCCAGTCAGCCTCGGCTTTCAGGGCCGGCAAAGCAGCCTGTAATTAAATATGTATAGAAAAAACAAAAACAAAACAAAACAAAAACAAACAAAAAACAAAAACAAACGAACAGGAAAATGTTGTTGTGTTGGCTGTGTTATTCAGAGGGGAGGCAATGGGGCCAGGCCCTGTGTCAGCCTTCTCTCCCCCTTTTTTTTTTTTTTTTTGTCTCCCGATATAATCAACTCCTAACCCACCAAGTTGACAGGACAACACCGGTATATGTTAAAATTCTTAAGATCATGTTTAAAAGCCCAAAAAAGGAACTTTCTTTCATTCAGTAATCACTTTTATTAATCAATCAACAGAAAACATGTCACAATTTGAATCTTTTAACCACTAAATTTGTTGTGTCTTGCCTGGTTGGTTAGACCAGTGTTCCTTTTTATTTTATTTTTTTTTAGTTAAATTGTTGTCCTGCAACCCAGAGGGTTTCTTTGTCAGTAATGTATAGACTTCATCATTTAAGTATGTTAATTTTTCTTTAACCTTGCTGGAAAATCTTCACGTGTGCATGAGTGTAAGCTGTTTCTTCATTGCGTGTATGTGCATTTGTATAAAAGCAGGTTAATTTTATCTTTTCTCAAACTAGGCGTTACCTTAAAAGGAGCCTTTCCCTCAGATTTCTCTGCTTGTGTGTGTTTTTGTTTCACCTTTTGTTGTGATGCTCCGGACGCCTTCCCAACCTCCACAAGTCCGTTGGCCCCAATTTTATGTGTTAAAACTTCTCTTAATTTCTCCTCTAATTCTCTCCTCGCTGCTGTCTTTTTCACAGCTGCTGATTCGTGCTGGGTGTGGTTCCCATTACCTATAATTTTGCTTCGGCCGCTGTGCTTGTGGGGGCAGTTGGTCCAGGTCCGCAGCTTCCTGTATTAACACACTAAGAGATTTATTTAATTTCATTTTCATCACTGTTAAACAGATAAGCAGGCAACACGCCTACCTTGACAGCGTAAACTGTACGCCAGTCTCCCAACACATTCCTCTCTCTACTCCTCTATAATTCTCCACTGCACACCTCTTACTATCTCTCCTTGTTATTTTTATTACACCACAGAGTAATACACCCAATTATGCCCGTCTATCTCTATGTGGCTCCAAATTCCCTCTTTATTTTAATTTCACACTCGTCAGGGGACAGGCACACAACAATTTCAACCACTGAAACGAGGAATTCAACCTTTTTATATTTCTTTACTAATCTAGACTCAACGTTTGTTCGCAAAATGTGTCTTGTTCTAGTCCGGAATAAATGTGAACCCGTGATTACACGGCCGTTCCAGTGTTATATCCGTAGCTATGCGGGGGCCCTCACCTCCCCAAGTCACCACCTCGGCACCCGGACGCCGCCGGTCCTGGCCACGCGTCCACGGACAGGAGGGTCGCCACTCCTAGGGCAAATGTTCCACAGGTACACTAGGCATCAACCTTTGATCCTAAAATGTGTATTTGCTCTAATGTCCTCCTAATCAAACACATCAACCGTCACTGTCACTGTGTTCACGCTTCACACTCCACACAAAAAACACACTCAGAGCGCGCCTCACTCACACTCTCACTCAGTGCGCGCTTTACCCACAAGACAGCACCCAGAGCGCGCCTCGCAGCTTCACACACACTCTCTCACCCAGAGCGCGCTTTCAGACTCACACACAACACTTTTCCTCAGCGGGAATTTTACACAGAAACCTCTGAGCTCAACTATTAGATCTTCTTAAAGCACACTGCACCATAGACCAAAATACCCCTTTCTCTGCGCTTATGACCGCCACAACGGGGCAAAGTCGCATCATAAAAGTGATGCTTGCATCCCCGAAGTTATACCAGACATCATAAACCAGGTTTTGCTCTATGTACTTCTTGGCAAGTAAAATTTTACTTTGTTTTATGACCGCAGCCCTTAAAAAAAAACTCGACTGACGCCACAAACCACCGTCAAACCTCTGTTCAATGTACTAAAATTAGCACCAACCACTACTGCACTTCACGGCCGCATCACCGGAACACGGCCGTATCATAAACCAAACCTACGGACGTGTTTCGCTCTCGCGTTGCCAGTGTTTAACCGCACCATGAAGCCAGCATCTGCTTTTCCTTAAATCAACTTCTATTTCATAGCCGGCAAGAGCCAGGACGTAACCGACACCATAAACAAACTTCAAACCTCGACTTCAATGTACTGAACTAATGGCCGCGTCTTCAGAAGAAATTCTAACGTATTATTGCTACAGAAGCCAGTATTAGACAAAATTAAATGTGGAAGGTAAAGTGGCTGCAACTAGCTCAACGTAGTATCTTATTAGTTTCTCGGTAGAAGCAGTTTACTGCAACTAGCTCAACGTAGTGTCTTATTAGTTTCTCGGTAGAAGCAGTTTATTTAACACACTGGAATTCAGCCTCAACTTATGTTGTTAGTATCTTGCACCAAAAACCAGACACCGACAAATTTACTGTGAAAATACATGTGACTCAGCGAACAGATTAATTTGGAAAGCCCAATATGCACATTTGGTATTTATAATACAACAGGCTGTGCTTACCTTTTTATTTTTTGGACCGGTCCTCTGTTCACCTCGCCTCACGATCTCACCAAAGGTCAAATCTACACCTCCTCAGCACACCAAAGATCCGGGTCACGGCACCAAGTTGTTGAAAACACGCAGTTCTTTGAATCTTTGGGCTGAAGGAGGGACAATACTCGGTGTATCAATGCTCAATCAACAATCATTTATTTCCATACAATTCAACAGTCAGAGCATTACAACGTCCGGACGGGAGAGATGCTACCAGAGGGTCAGGCACATGTCTCAAAATGGTGACGGGTTGCTCAGCTTTTTATAGTCTCTAGTGGCCCCCAGCTAGTCGTAAAAGCCAAAACATCACATTTTTTCTCTGTTACAGCGCCTAAGTTATGACCTCGGCAGTTGTTTCTCTGCTTTCTGTAAGGTGGGGGTGTGGAATGTGGTCTGTCTATCTCCCCTGTCTTAGACACAGAGTCTCCTGCTTACAACCTTCTCTTCATGATTCAACAATTAAGCATGTCAAGAAAACAGTGTAACACATTCCCAGCAGATCAAGGATACAGAGTGATGCACATTTATCTAATGAACTAATATGTGAATATGTTCTGTTAACTCAAAAGTATAATGAGAACTAAACTACATACAGATCACACACTCTATTTTAAAGGGTATAATATGATCTACAGCAGTATTCTAATTCAACTACTTTGATTACATATATAAGGTAACATATAATAACAGAATAATATCACAGGAGCAAGCTGGGTCACAGTTGCCCTCTCTCTCGGGACAGGCACAGGCAAAGGCTGGGCGTCTGCTGTCCCCACCCAAAGAACAGATAAGGGTCCAGGGACCGGTGAAGGCTGGCTTGGGGATAGGAGCAGGCACCAGCAGAATCCCAGCCACCCTCACCCGAGGTGCTGGAATGGGTGCAGGGAAAGGCCGGAGCACTGCCACCCTGAGAGTAGGCACAGAAATACACAGACGAGAAGACTCAGGAGTAACCATGGGTAAAGCTGTGGTCTCAAAACGACTGGGGAGCTCCTTAGAGAGCATAGGTTCAGGTGTAAAATTAGCCATCCTTGACAATGCTTTTTGTTCAGCACAGCAAACAATCTTTTAGGGGATCGGGTCATTCACACAATAAGTTGGGTACAGTTTGGCTGGCTCATGAACAGAGAATGCAATGAGAGTAGTAGTAATAGGAGCCGCCATATCATTGTTTAGCTCCTTAGAAACATAGTTATTCCAACCCAAGATCTGACTCAGGAACTAAACATGTTTCTTTATTATCCCCGGCTCTGAACAAACATCTTATGTAGCAGCTGCACCAGAAACAAACACAACAGCTGGCCTGGAAATGCTAGATGTAACACCTGGAGAGGTCTGGAAAATTTTATTCTTAGAAAATTCGGGAATCTTTAAGTCATTAACCCCTGTGGAATCAATAATACTGTCTGCAGTCTTGACAGTCCCAGTAGGGACGGGAGTAACAGTCACCAACCTCAAGTCCTTTGTGACAGAATTCACTGAAATGGCAGAGTCCGTTCTACTCACTGCAGAGTCCAAGGTTGCCAACCCGCTGTCAGCTGACTGGGATGAAGCCACAGGAATGAGCCGGGATGTGGTGCGACAATGACAACGGGGCCTCCATCTTCCCTGCAAAGGAGGGGCAGAAGATGCCATGATGGCTGACGAAGGGGAATTGGTCAGCTGTCAGGACCACCAGTGTGTCTGCATCTGGCCTTGTGCTGGCCCATGTGTGGGCCACCTCTGGCCAATTTGGATTCTTATTTGCAAGAATCCAAATAAAGCATTCTGAATATAGCTTGCTTTATTTATAAAATTGTCATGATTTATTAGAGCTCTTTTAATTAAAAGGCCAAGGCTCCTTTTTTGTCTTTGTGCAGACCTGCCAAAATGTATTTCAAATCCATGTTATTCAGACCATTAGATGGTTTTTCAGTTCACCAGTTCCCATTTTAAATAAGAAATAACCCAGCAGAGGTTTCTGGATCTCAGTTATATTTGCATCCACAGGTTTAAACACCATTAATCCTAAATAGTTGAACTCTGTACTCACCCAGTTTTTGACAGAGTGGTGAACTCTTTTCTGTATGTTTGGAAACAAGATTGTACTGGCCACAGTAGATGTGGGATATCCGAAGCTTATCTGAGACTGAATATTTTTACTTGTTTAATACTGGCAGATAATAAGAATTATATCTAGAGGTACCTCTTATAATAGAGTTGTCCCCTTTAAGGACCCAAAGAACATGTTTTTGACAGGCTTTATTTGAATCAGAAGTAAAGTGACACAACAAGGATTTGATCATTTTTACACAACTGAAATTAGACTCACATATTAGTAGAAATACACAGCAGCTGATTCAGTGTGTGTGTAATTATTTATAACTAAAAACTACTGAAAACCAAAAAAGTATGATTTTTCTATCATTTAAAAATATTAATATATGAATACAGCCCTGAACCTTAGCTTATATAAAGGCTAAAAACTGAATACAGTTACCTCTTAGTGGTAGCAAAATAAATCCATAAACTGATGAGTCACATGAATTTTTACATTAATTAACTCAAAATACATTTGTTATTTTGCAGATGGTTGATAACTATCACACCGGTCTCCAGCCAGATGAGGGTCACATGTCAGAGTGTACCGGACCTCAAAACCTCCTCTTTTAGCTGGACAGGTAATTGTGTATGTCCCCTGCTGAAGATACTTGAAACATGATCCCAGACGGTCATCATTCGTTACGTCCTTGTCCCAAACTTCAACCTTCAAACCAGAGTGTGTGTCCACCTTCATAAGAAAATTAATCAAACAAGAGTTTTAATTTTCATCCTTCCAATTTTTATTTTAGGTTTGTGAATCATAAACAGTAATAAGGACAATTGGACAAATTCAAAAAAACATTTTTAAAATCATATTTTACATTTAAATTCAGATTGGAAACTTTAAAATGATTTAAAATTAATCTGTGATAGAGACACACTGGTGAATTCCTGGGGGGCACTCACATATCACTTTTTTTCTCTTAAATCTGACTCCTTGACAGATTTAATCAGTTTATTGATGACTTTTACAGGCCCATCCCCAGAATTATTTTTGTTTGGCTGCAAAACCACCTAGAAACAAGTACCTATATAGTTATGGTTAGCTGAAGAATGGCTCTGTAAATAGCAGAATACTTGATTGTTTTCCCAAAATCTATTGAAATCTGGGCACTTCCCAAATAAAATGATAAATCATGAAAAACGCCTTATCAGCAAGATCAACTTATTGCAACAGAAGACATTTAAGGCAGGATCCACATGGTGCCTTTTAACAAAATGAGCGGGTTGTAAGTATTGCAGAAGTGTTGTGCTCATTTACCTTCAGCATTTTAGTATTATAGTAAAAACTGTAGCAAATGTGTTCAAAACCACTACATAGCTGATATTACTTTTATTGCTTGCCAAGTCATTGTGTACACTGTATCACGGAATTTGTTGTTACAGCAGTTTTACAGGTTTTACAGCCACTAAAACTTGAAACCATAAGTTTGGTAGTAGAGTTTGGTTATTTGGGTTAATGTAAGGTAATCCTTTTGCTGTCAGTTTAGGTACAAAAGTATCAACCCTTCTTTGGCAATCATGGCTTTGATTGGGACAAACCACAACAATCCTTTTTTTAGGTTTGAAAAGTAAATCAACTCTGCTGACTGTGAGCCCAAAAGACTTATGATTATCCATAGTAAGGTTTTACTGACCTTGCCCAGATCATAATTCACGTTCCACTGGGGGTTGTTTGACCGAATCCAATGAGTCTGCTTATAGATGGAGCCAAACCACATTTTTACATAGCTGTATGTAGAAACAAAGAAAGAAGATCAACAGAAGAATTAGTAAGTCTATTTGATATACCACCTCCAAATTTGAATCCCTGACCAGAGTCTATTCACCCCTCAGTCTGGCCAGTTGGATCTCCTTTCAGGTCCCAGGCTCGCAAAATGGTAACCTTTAGCGACCCCCTCCAGGCTTGCAGAGGACAGCAGTTGGAAGCCAGATTAGGAATGTTTGAACAAAAGTTTGGCTTACTGGGTGATTTTTTCACAGCATTGTCCTCTAAGTACTGCTCAATGGCAGCTTTCATCCCTGTCTTTTGTGTATAATTTGTCATCAGCTCGTAGATTGGCCGAAGGGAGTAGGAAACAACATCTGGGTGATCCTTCAGTGTCTTCAGCCAAGTTAGATAGCCAAGGGAGTTATTATGTGTGAGTGCAAACTCTCCCAACCAACCATTGCCTCCTACCACCTCTGTGTAGTGTTGGTGGAGTCCAGAGCCGTATGTAACAGAGAGACCCTGGTTTTGAAGGACCTTGTTGCAAGAGTCTCTGTTACCAGATAGTTGCAACTTTCCCAAGCCAACAGAGAAACCCAGCGATAAACAGGAGTGGACCTGCAGGACAAGAAGGGAAAGAAAATGTCAACAAATATTTGTACTTTCTACTCTGTACATTTTCAAAACAGATATATTGTTTGATATATTTCAGGAGAGTTATTATTTTACATCAGTGCAAGCTTTCAAACATCAAACAGACTTGAGCCTGAACTGTAACACATGAAATTCAATCCCGTATTAATCACCATGTTCCAAAAAAAGAGATGAAAGAGGCAAAAACGTGTGCCATCGTCAGGAGTTAGAGTGGTTTTTATTTTAGTTTTGGTTTGTTTGTTTTTTGGCACAACACTCAGAGATGGAGAAAGATAAAAAAAAAGGCAGGACAGGAGAGGAAGAAGAAAAGTTAGATTTAAAGGTAAGGACTGCTAAGTGACGCTTGATAAACTGGAAATTTAAAGTTACGTGTCTTTACAAGTTGTCATGTTTGTAAATCTGATATTGGGTCTGTACATTTGAAAATATGTTTTTTCATATTGTGAAGCATGCTGCAAACAAACTGAGGTAGATTAATGGTATTATACTGCATGAAAAAACTCTGCAGTTTAGTGCAGGATAAACAGGTTAGTTTGCTGTACTGTCATGGGTTTAAAACAGGGCTGTCCAGGCCGCCTCAAGGGCCGGTGTCCTGCAGGTTTTAGATCTCACCCTGGGTCAGCTCACCCAAATCAAATTATTAGTTCATTGCCAGGCCTCTTCAGAACTTCAAGACATGTTGATGAGGTCATTTAGCCTTTTAAATCAGCTGTGTTGGATCAAGGACTCATCTAAAACCTGCAGGACACCGGCCCTTGAGGCCTGGAGTTGGACACACTTGGTTAAAAGTAAAGACCAGTGTGTGACTGGTGCACAGTGGATATGGTGCTCATGGTTACATTGAGTATATAAATAGTGTACTAGAGGATGGAAATCAGCCAAGACAACTCATGAAATATCCGCTGACATTTTGAATTCAGTTGTGTACATTCACAAAGAGTAATAAATCTCAGAGCCAACTGATCACTGATCACAGCCTGTACACTAAAAAAATCTGCTGGATCCCACAATAAAAATTGTGATTCTTTTCCCTATGCTGAGCCACGACAACTTATTTTAGGGTTCCCCCACCCGCTGAATCTGACTGTGCTCATTTTCCTGTTTAGAGGCAAAGTCACCCTCTACAATGTAGAAAACAGAAAATAGAGCTATGTTTTTATTTTCCTTCTTTTTGTCTGCTCATGTTCTGCTTAACAGATTCAAGCTGAGAATATTTATTACAATTAAAAGTTGACTAAAGCAAAGTTTGTATTATAATGTACTTATTATTTTTATTGTTATATTATTACACTGTTTAGTTAGTTCTGCACAACAATAGCCGGTGCCTTGAGGCAACTATTGTTGTGATTTTGCATTATATAAATAATGAACTTTATGTATGCACCTGATTTGAGGTGAGTCCGTTCAGTGAGGACAGACAGGTTCGTGCAGCTGTGACTCGCCTCAGTCGACCACCAAGGTGAACCTGCAATGTGGTGCAAAGTTGTTGTTATAAAAAAAAAATTTTTTTATTATTTTTAAATAAGGTAATTCACCGTGTGTGTGTTTTAACCTGGCGGATGTAGTGTGTGCCATAGGTGTGTATGAGCTGACTGTACTGAGCTCTGGTGAAGCTGTTGTAGAAACCTGGTAGCTTAGCTACAGCCGAACTGAACTCAGAGCTGAGAGGTGGTCTGTCTGATACTCGGTAACTGGACACAAAGAGACAGATTAGTAAATGATCTCAACAGAAGCTTTTCAAATCACGATTGCAGAATAACCTGAATTTATGTGAGTATTCTGAGTTATTCACAGCCTACCTGTAATGGTTGCAGGTGACCCTGTGTGTGCTGAAGGTGTGGCGGTCCTCTTTGGTCCTTTCTGAAGCAAAGTTATAGGCAGTGGATTGCGTTCCTCCCACATCCAGGCTAGCAGCCACAAACTTCTCTAAATTTAGGCCAACCTGTTATAATAAATGAGACAAATGATTAATTTGTAGTCAAATACGGGACTTTACAGAAGTGTTTCATTTTATTCACATTTTAGCTCGTCAGTACTGAGACATTTTGTGATGTATTTGTCCAGATCCTAATTTATGTTCAAACATGGCCTCATGTTTGAACATAATATAAATTTATTGTGTCATTTATTATGTAATTTTCCTACTTGGGTCAAATAAATATTGTCTTGAGATGTTGAAGTGTATGAGAGTAAATGTGTACTTCGTTGATTTCTTTTCAGAACATTGGTTCTGAATTTGATGCCAAAAGGTACATTTCCTTTTTGGTCACAAGGTGGCAGTCTTGTGAAGGCATGATTACTGCACTAAGCTGCAGGTAAAATATATCATTAGTATAGTAAAATGTGCCCTACCTTCCAGTCAGCACTGTCCTGGGAGGTGTAAGCGTCAACCAAAGAGCTGTGAATACAATTCAAAGTAAACGATCACTGTAAAATCTGAAAGTTAGTATTTACAGAGGAACACCTGTTATTGTAATTAGACTTTCAGCTGTGAATAATATGATGAAGAGAGTTTAGGCCAGAGAATCAAAATGCTTACTATTAAATTAGTGTGACTTTTCATTTCATCATTGCCAAAGACTGAATGAGTTTAATTAGATGGAAATCTTTAGATAAAGAGTCAACGGCTGAGCCACAAGATGCTCAGTTGTCACAACTGTTTTTCATGGTAACAGATGCGTTCCCAGTTGAGCCTGAGTATAAACAACACAATTTAACTGTGCACATTTTTCTTTGGAAAGCATGCACTAATTCTAAACAATGATAAAAATGTAATAAAACTATACCTAACAGAGCTGTGGGCACTGCTGTAAATGTCGGCACTGCATCGGCTGAATGCACGCCAGTCCACTGCAGAGACTGGCAGCTGAAAATGAAGACAGATCATGAACATGTACACATAAAGTCTGTGCTACTGATCAAATGGCTCTTTGTTGTTGCATCTTTATTTACTTTCTGCAGCACGTTGCCTTGAAGCGGGTTGGAGCAGAGAGTACATGTTTTACTTGGGGTGAAGTAGGTATTCACATCAATCACGTAGGCTCCCTTTCGTCGCAGAGTGACCACATCAAATCCCTCCCCCACCAGGTTGTGACCTGGTACAAAAGGAGCAACCGTGCACTGGACGTAGTTTCCAGTCTGACAGGAAAGAACAGCGGAGTTGCAGGACAGAAAGAGAAGGAGGCTCAGGTAGAGAGGAGGTGGGGTTAAATAAGACAGCATAGCTGCAGTGAAAATGACTGATATTTTGGAGAGGAGAGAGAGAGAGAGAGAGAGAGAGATAAAGACATAAGCGATCGTCATTTCAACAGCAGGTGATTCTCAGTAAAGTAAAGAACTCCAAATGTTTGCAAACATGCAGCCTCACCTGACTGCAGGTTTCCCCAACCTTATAAACAGTACAGGACACAGCAGTGTGTGTATTAGTGATTTGCATAATATTATAAGCTTGAGTAAACCTGCAGTCAGCTGAGACTCGATGGGTGAGGAAATGTTTCTCCCACTTAAAATTCTGTGACTAAATGAACAGAACCAACTCTCTGAAATATATAGTTTATTGTTTTAACTCTGAATACCTCTGGCAGAATATTTCTGCAATTTGCTGTAGTTGTTTAGTTACTCACTGCTTAAACAATGGCATTTTCCTTTGCCATTAAAATGTTTTGTTCACACACCGTGTTATTTGGAGAAAAACACTTTTGTGTGCACTGGCATCACATCTGATGTGATTTCTCACAACACGGTGCTTGATTCCAACTCGTCTGAGAAGATGGAATACTTATACCAGTACTGGTGGTACTGTTGGAATTTGTTTACGTCTAAGGATTATACCTAAAAATACATTTCACATGTAGAATGACCTTGACTTAAAAGAAGAAACAATAAGAAAAAAAAGTATAAACATACACACACATGCATACAGACACACACATATACAAGTATAAACATGTTCCAAGAATAGACTTTAGTCTTTGATAGTCTTTGAGCTGTTGGCTTCCAAACGTATTCATGCTCTCTGCTGTATTGTGCTCTTTTTTCTTTGAATATTAAATCTCTGACTTATTAAAATAAAATGAACAATAACTTTGTGTAGCATTTAAAAAAATGTTTCTACCTTTTCGAAAAGGTTGCAGTTCTCTGTCAACGACGCAAATCAGACAAAAGCACAACAATGAGCCAATAAGATTTGTTCAAAAACCGACTGAGGCGCACAGCTTTTAAAGAATAAGATGGGTGCACGTGCTCAAATCAACAAAGATAAGCATCATAATAAATTCACCACCAATGACTTATTGGACCCAGGATTAAGGAAGTGTCCTTGGACTAACTTCATTGTCAATGCAGCGAAGCTGTTTGAGATTATCTGCCCTCTTAACTAGACATTAACTGTGTACGTGTAAGAGAAAGAAGGCTGTCAGCCCCCAAACCACAACAGAGATGCCACACATGCAGTTTGGTAGAAATCCCAACAATTATTAGAGTCAAGTATATTTTTAATTTCATTGCCAAATCTACTTATTTAATCAATAAACAGACGTGTTATCAATTCAGCCTGATAGGAGCCCACTGCATGTCCCATTTTTCTCCAGTGTCCAGTTTTTCTCACCAATTCCCTACACAACGCTAGGGGCAATTTTTCTCCAGGGTTTGTTTTAACACTATTGTCAACACAAACCAAAGGGTCAATTTATGTGTTGTTGTGTGTGGGTTAACTCTTTAAAAGTGTTTTTTATGTACCCGCAGACATGCACTGTTGGTTCTGCAGTCACTAGATATAAAGTCTGTCTTCATTCTGGGTAAATGTGTCACGTTTGTTATCGCTGCTCTGATTGTTTTCCCTGTTTCACTCCTTTCTTCAGTTGTTTTTCTTACACCCACAGGTGCCCTTGGACTTTAATTGCTCCTAGTGTCACTCACGTGTTTGGCATTACATGAATCAGCTTTGTGTGTAAACATACCTGAAATCTTTTACTAGTTTTTTTCAGCAGTGAAATCAAATACATTACCTATAAATCAACTTCCTTTTGCATATTTGTATTTTTTATTTGTAAACTCTTAGTGTGTACATACACCAAGTTATGTTATTCACTATAAAACATGTTCCATTACTACGTAGGCTTACAATTTCAATTAATATCCAGACCTTTAAGTAGTCAGGCTATTCATTTTCAAACTGCAAAAACATTACACACAGACAAAGTCTCACGAAGAGACTCTCAAGAGAGACTTAGTGTTGTGTTTGAAGTAGTATACTGTGTTTGTAGATGTAAACACAAAGATCATTAAGCATGCATGTATATAAAATATTTTCCCCCTTTTCAGCTGCTCAATAATGCAAATATATAATAAGCCAGTCTAATGGTAGCAACGGAGTGCATTTAGGCACATAGACATGATCATCCTGCTGAAGTTTAAGTCCGTTTGAATATGGCATGTTGATGTCAGACGGTGTAATTTAGAAATTGTTTCCCCATAAAATGATCTCTAGGGGTTACAGAGAGTGGTCTGAAAAAGAGAAAATATCCAGCTTTCTCAGTGAAAATGCCTGAGTGTGTAGTTTCATACCATGGATAATCCTCTATTTTAAGGTACAGTATGGCCAAGGTTTATAAAGTAGACTTACTTTCTTTTTATTATTATTATTAAATGTGACAAAAAATTAGTGACTGAGCAGATAAGCTCAACAGAAAAGTATTTACAGAGGTCAAGATAGAAACCCATTTTCCCATAGACTTCTACAGGACCACTGCAACAACTGCTATCACCATCTACTGACCCTCAGATAGAATGTAGGTTCAATGTTTTGGCTTCATTTTTCCAACAAGGAAACTATGTCCATGTTTTATGCTGTGTACAAGGGGCTATATGAAGGTTTAGTATAAGATAAATAACATATCTTTGTTATTTATTTAGGTATTTATCAAGGAGCAAACTACTTGCTGATCACAAGGTTATGAGAATGCTCAGCTTGCTGTCCATATCCAATGCCTTCTCCAAGTTCACAAAACACTTTGTGGGGTAGTTAGACACAAACGTCAAGGAAGGTGGAAGCAGACTACGCAGACATTTCAGATTTCCAGAGGTGAGCAATTTATTTACAGTGAAATATGTCTGTGAAGGTTCTCAGTCATCCAGGTCATCGTAGTCAAAGGAGCTTGCAAAGAAAAGCGTCTGGACTTCTTTAAGTTGCTTGAAGACGTTTCACCTCTCATCCGAGAAGCTTCTTCAGTTCTAAGGTCAAATGGTGGAGAGTCCCAGATATAAGCCTAGTGGGAGTGACCCCCCACAGAGGGACAAAAGGACCCCCTGATGATCCTCTAATCGCCTGAGCCAAGGTGGGAAACTGGGCGTGGGTCCCAATCAGCCAGAGTTTCGGGTGTGTTCATTGTGAAACCTGGCCCCACCTTATCATGCGAATTGCTGAGGTGCCAATGTTCACATTTTGGACAGAGAGGACAGATGGTTTGAAAGAGGAGTGAAAGAAGCCATCTATGTCCACTGTGAGCGACCATCTTTGAACAGAGGCGGGGGTTTACGACACCAACTCTCTGCCATCTATAATCCAGTTTTGAGATCCCTTCCCAGACGCCTTAACGCCCACTCACATCCTGGGCCATCTGACCTCAGGAATTCGCATGATAAGGTGGGGCCAGGTTTCACAATGAACACACCCGAAACTCTGGCTGATTGGGACCCACGCCCAGTTTCCCACCTTGGCTCAGGCGATTAGAGGATCATCAGGGGGTCCTTTTGTCCCTCTGTGGGGGGTCACTCCCACTAGGCTTATATCTGGGACTCTCCACCATTTGACCTTAGAACTGAAGAAGCTTCTCGGATGAGAGGTGAAACGTCTTCAAGCAACTTAAAGAAGTCCAGACGCTTTTCTTTGCAAGCTCCTTTGACTATTTACAGTGAACTTACTTTAATGTGTAACTTAACAAAACTTCCCCCCAAATCAACTCTATTAACAAAACTCAACAGAACATGGCTCTGGTAACACGGCTCGGCTCTCCTCTCCCCGGCTCTCCTCTCCCCTCCCCTCCCCTTGCCTTAATTTGCAGAATGTTCGATTTGCCGGCAACAGAACGCTTACACAAACAAACCCGGGATAGTGAGTGAAGCAATGTTACTTGACAAATAACAAATCATAGCGAATAAATAGAAACAGAATAATGTGTATAATGTGCAAAAAAAAGGTCAACACATATGGGACAAATGGAGACCATTGTAACTGCTCATCCACTTTGTCACACTCTCCCCCCCTTAAGGCCCTCACTCCTCCATGGAATGCGACAGAAAATCAGCCACCACATTCTTATGGCTGTAGGGACAGATACCATCTAGTGATTCTGGCATTAGAGTCTTTCATTCTGTTCATCCATTGTAATGCACGATGGTCAGTTTCCATAACAAACTCATCACCCATTAGATAGTACTTTAATGTATCCAGAGCCCATTTTATTATTTAAAAAAAAGGTCAACACATATGGGACAAATGGAGACCATTGCAACTGCTCATCCACTTTGTCACACACATGTAGACTGGTTGGGCAAACTCCTATGCACCCTCAAGTATCCTTGAGAGGATAAAGAGCTGGTCCAGTGTTCTGCGACCAGGACGAAAACCACATTGTTCCTCCTGTATCCGAGGTTCGACTAGCGGACGAACTCTCCTTTCCAGCACCCTGGCATAGACTTTCCCAGGGAGGCTGAGGAGTTTGATCCCCTTGTAGTTGGAACACACCCTCCGGTCCCCCTTCTTAAAGATGGGGACCACCACCCCGGTCTGCCAGTCCAGGGGTACTGCCCCTGATCTCGACGCAACATTGTAGAGGCTTTTCAACCAGGACAGCCCTACAACGTCCAGAGCCTTCAGGAACTCGGGGCGGACCTCATCAACACCAGGGGCTCTGCCACCAAGGAGTTGTTTAACTGCCTCAGTGATCTCGCCTCTGGAAATTGGCGGGTCATTCCCCTCATCCCCAGACTCTTCTTCCTCCTCGGAAGATGTGTCAATGGGATTAAGGAGGTCCTCGAAGTATTCCTTCCACCACCTGACAATTTTCTCAGTCGAAGTCAGCAGCGCTCTGCCAGCACTATACACAGTGCAGGTAGAGCACCGCTTTCCCCCCCTGAGACGCCTGATGGTTTGCCAGAATCTCTTCGAGGCAGTCCGAAAGTCTTTTTCCATGGCCTCTCCGAACTCCTCCCGCCTGCCTCCTGCCTGGTGGCAACCTTCATTTGGTTTGGGGATTACTATCACAGCAGGCACCAACCACCTTGCGGCCGCAGCTCAATGCAGCAGCTTCGGCAATGGAGATGCTGAACATGGTCCATTCGGACTCAATGTCCCCAGTCTCCCTTGGAATGCTGTTGAAGCTCTGCCGGAGGTGTGCGTTGAAGATCTCACGGACTGGGGCCTCTGCTAGACGTTCTCCACACATGATTTAAATATTTGGATTGGACGTGGATCTTTAACATGTCACCAATTATAATTCTGACTTTGAAGTAAAGCCACTTTTTGTTTTGGCTGTTCTTAATCAGTTCCAGTCGTGTTTAACCCCCATTTAGATTTACTTTCCCAAACTTTGTGGCACTAATGATTCTGTGTCCAGGTTTAAAACACTTGCTCTCTGAATTTGTACAGAAATTCTAGTGTAAGTCTGAGTTTTGTGCTGCTTTGGAGTATTAGTTGTTTTATATTACCTGAGTCCTGAGTAAAGTGTGGTATAAATGCAGGCATGGTCTCAGTGTTTTCTTCAGTGTTCTGGCTGATGTTATTGAAGCCACAGTGAGCATTTTTGTCCGTTCACCAGTGTGGCGGTATTTGAAAAATATACATCACGGGTGAAATGAAGATGGTTAAACTGTTACATCGCAGCTTTAATTTGAATTAACGTGTTTGTCTGTCTGCAGGCTTCTCAGCCAGACGAGCTGACCATCGAGGAGCAGGAAAGCTTGGAGGTCATCGATGATGGCGACATGGAGGACTGGGTCAAGGTACAAAAATAACACAAACACAGTTATGTAGCAGAAGCACTCTCATGTTTGAGGGTTGGTTGTTTTGTGTATTAGTTCACTCTCTGGCTCTTAGACTGTTTGACAAACATTTAGTTTCAGTTTTTATAAGACCTCGCACCGGTACAGACTAACTACTGGACGTTTTAGTATTTCTCTGGGATCAGTTGGACTGATGTGGCTTCAGGAATTAGAATAATTCAACTAAAATGCGTGCGGTGCATTGAGGCAGGTCACGTTGGCCTGGGTGGTAGAAGCTCTGCTGAACATAAAGACAAATCAAAAAATGTACAAATACACAGTTCTCTGCTTCTTTTTTGGCCCCGCAGCCGTAAAGGGCTGATGGGAGATTCTCGTCACGCAGCCGGGCAGGCAGGTGGGCGGGCATGGCACCCAAGTTTGTGAATGCAATAATTCATGAATGAGGCAGTTTTTAAATTCATACCTTAAGTGCAGCCACTGAAAATCTGGGCCAAATCCTGATTGATGGTGATCCAATCGAATTTCATTCGTACGAAATTGGCACTCGAGACAAAGCAGTTCAGGTGGCCTGCATACATTTAGTATCAGGCTTTACAAAAAAAAGTATCAACTATGTTAGGATCCATGTTCATCATGTGTGATGTGTGTTTACATTTGAAGGTGTTTGTGGATTTGTCACCTCTCTTCAAGGTGTGGTTTGTGTTTGATGCTGAAACAGATAAAGACTGCTGATTGGCTGAAGTAGGGTTCAATAAAAATTGTTTGGTTGTTGTTTTGGGCACTGCTCAGGTCCACATTAAATAAACTGCTGCTTGTGTGTTTGTAGGTTCTCAGTCATCCAGGTCATGGTTGTCTAAGGAGCCTGGAAAGAAAGCGACTTTACTTCTTTAAGGTTCTGGATGATGTTTAACTTCTGATCCAAGAAGCTTCTTCAGTTGATGTGCTTCCTTTGCTCATTTTCCACCTCTGCACAGTTTCATTTGATGACAATGCAGTGCAGTTCTCCCAAACATACAACAGAGGGCGCTATGCACATTCACTGAAGTGCAGAAAAATACAAGTGGAGGAGGAAACAAACAGCAGCATCAAGAGAGAAAACTGAAGTGTTCAAAGCGAGTTACTTTAGTCTCTTATTGTAATATTAATCGACATCTAAACATCACGTTGATGCTTCATGTTTGAGTTCCGTGTCCTTTTACTGCTCAGTTGGAAAATATTGATGCAATTTAAAAGACGAGGAGAAGAGTAATTTCTCTGTACTACTTCAAAAGTAATTTGAAAGCACTGCCTCATATGGAAAATGAATCATGATGAAATCCTGAAACAAATAGTGTTTGTGAATATGAAGAGTTTAGTTTTCATTTTGGTCTTAGAAGTATAAAAATGCAGGACTGAAGACAAGATGGAAATGATGTGTTATGAGAAATAAAACACATATGTCACTATGTACTATAATTTTATTTTGTTTATTTTTTGCTCTTGTAGGTTTTTTGCTTTAGTGTATATTTTGAAAGCACTGCTTTTAGTTTGAAAATTGGATTCAGTGTTTAGAGTTCGGACAAAACAATGGACGGTTTCAAGAAATGTATTTTATCAACAAAACTTATTTTGATGGTTACTGTATTTATTTTAATGCCCTCAGTGCACGGAGGCCAACAGCCTCCACGTAAACATTTCCACCCCCAACAATCAACTCAGATTTATGAAGTTTATCATGTTCAGGCCCTGCAGCTTATTGGTGGCATGTCTGATCAGAAAGCCTTTCTGCATCTTCACAGTGTGAGTCTGAGAGTTTCTGAACAACAGGATGAGCTGCTACACACCTGACACCACATTCAAACACACACAAGCTGCAAATCTGACACAATATTTTAGACCAAAGAAAAAGGTTCACAATTTGCAGTTAACATGAAGATATTCTAGAGTAGAAACAACACACAGCACACAAGTTTCATGTAGAGATGATTGTTTATTCTGGATGTTATTTTCATTCAGTTATTTTCCATTATTTTGAGCAATTTTCTGATTTATCCAGTTCATGTCAGAACAAACATTCACAGTAACAGCTGGTCCAGTACAGACACGTTCAAAACCAGAACTGATTACACCATAAATCATGTTGTTGTAAATCACTCCACCACCAGAATCACCCTGAGAGAAGAGAAATGTAGTTTGTGCTCCCCAAAATATCTAAAACAAACACAGATGATATACAGTAATATTAGCAGTCAACCAACCCCACGTGCATCTACTTGATGTTCTTCCAGACACAGCCTGTTGTTATATGGCACATATGCAGTACACTGAGAGTATCTGGTAGGCTCACAGTCAGCAACACACGTCTGCACACTGAAGATTAGGTGGTTCATCAGGGACTAGAGAAAAAGGAAAAGAACAAAAGTTATTCATAATCTTTCAAAAGCTAAAATTTTGAGTAGAATGATGTTTCGTCTTTTTTTATGTTTCCAAATGATTTTTAAACAAGGAACTTGGCGCACAGTATATCTACTCCAAAATTTACAAAAAGAAAAAAAAAACTTGTTCTTCATTCAGTATTAAACAAAAACATAAATGTAAGTATAAAACAGTCACAGAAACCGAAATCAGATTCTAGCATTAACTGTGAAATAATCAAACAAAATATGGTCTTACGTGTGTGGCCGGTGGCATTTACTCTATAACCACCAAGTCCTGCAACCTGAACGACGTCTCCTCTAGAAACAGACAAAAAACAAAACAATCATAAATTAATTTCACATCCATCCATGTGACATGAACACAAAATAAATCAATAAATCATATGATGTACTCTGCAGGCTGGGTATTTCCAGGTGGCTGAAGTGTTTCCAGGCTCCTTAGACAACCATGAGCTGGATGACTGAGAACCTACAAACACACACGAGCAGCAGTTTATTTAATGTAGCGGTGAGCACTGCCCAAACCAAAAACCAAAAATATATATTGTACCCTACTTCAGCCAATCAGCAGTCTTCATCTGTTTCAGCATCAAACACACAACCACAATTTGGAGAGAGATGAGAGATCCACACACCTTCATGAGAGGAGCCACTAATGTAAACTAACACCACACATGATAATCATGGATCCTAACATAGTTGATACTTTTTATGTGAAGTCTGGCACTAAACCTCTGTGTTCCTGTCATACTGCATGTACTATATATACATGTAGCATATACAAAGCACAATAATTAAGCTGTTAATAATTAACAATGTCTTCTGTAAGTATTTCATTTTAAAATACACATCCATTCATGCATTAATGTTTAATGTGTGAAACATTTAAAAAGTTAGTTAAATAATAAATAATAATAATGATAAAAACCCTCTGTAAAGGACTTTTGGATTTGATGCTTTATGTCTGGATCTTGCGCTTTTGCACCATCTGGTGATGAACTGTGGAATGTAGAGTTGGTTGCAGTTTTGGGTCTCCACCCAACCCCTTTTTTGCTAGCACACATGGTTAGCTCCACACATGGAAAAAGTAATGTTCAAAGTTAAATAAGTGCAAGAAATAAGTTAGAAAAAGATAGTAAGGCCACAAAGGACTATTTAGCCCCTCCTGGAGGTCAGCTTACTTTGCTTGTGTTCTTTAAATGTTTTATTTTCTGTGATTAATTATGTTGTGATTGATTTACATAAAGTAGAAGAATGCATTTTGATGTGATGTTTTAAAAAAAAAATCGTTTTCTTCTTTGAGCAGTTCTCCCGGGTCATCGAGACCAGAATAAACCCCGTTTTATAACTCTACATGGTGCCTACGTCAACCTTTGAAGGCGCTACACCCTCAAAAGAATCAGCTGTACAGCACATTTGCTGCTGTTGTTACCAGACACAAATATAAATGTGCCAAATTTTAGATCACAGGAAATATTTCTTAGAGCAGATTTTAAATCAGTAACTTTGCAAATTTAGAGGAAATGTTTTTGGACAACAAACATGTCACATTTTAAACAGGGTTTGAATAATCAGCGCTGACATACAGGCATTTATGCGCTGGGTATAACAGACATGCTTACCGTGTGAAAGGACCGCGGATGTCTTGGAGCAGAGAAACATGCTGTATTGTTGTTTTTCTTTATTGCATAAGCAGCGCCCGACTGTCAGAAACGCTCTGTGCGGGTAGCAAAGAGCTGAGGAGAGTCCCAGATGAGGGCTCACTCAGCAGCCGCGGAGCAGAAGCCAGGGGGGGTTGCAGTGACGCGCCCGTGAGCTCCGCCGGCAGCCAGCCGTGCCTGAGTGACCGAGCCCCAGGCCGAGAGGCCGGGGGCACCCCACCTCCGAAGTGGCCCGAGCGAGCCCCAGGCTCCAGGCCCCGATAAGCGGCCGCCAAGGAGTGAGCCGGTGTGTACCTGGACGCCCACCCCCAGACACAAAGAACCACCAACGCACCGACACCTGAGGGAGTCCGCCACTGGCAGGGGAAGTGGTGGTAGGGGGAGATAGGCCTCCAAACCTTGGAGGGCCTAAGATGTCCCCAGAGAGGTGGCGCCTGACACCCAACCTGACATATAGACACAGAAATACAGGCACACACAGACACAAACATCCATTCCCACCCTCATGCTCTCATATACACTTACTCCACACTCAACCAACGTGGAGACAGACATAAAGAGACGCTGTACACACGATCACACTCCCCAAGCGTACTCTACAAGCCGGGTCTAGGTACCCTTGCCCCTGGAGGGGGAACTGCACCCAGACCCAGGTGGTGTTACCCTTTTCCCTGCGGTGGGGGGAGGCAGACCGCCCCGACTCCGCAGCAGCAGGGAGGCCCCACACTCCAGACCGCAGTCGGACGGCCAACTCCTCCTCCTAGCCCCCCCGCTCCAGCAGGTCGCAGAGAATGGGGAAATGTTTAGAGGAAATGTTTTTGGAAAACAAACGTGTCACATTTTAAACAGGGTTTGAATAATCAGCGCTGACATACAGGCATTTATGCGCTGGGTATAACAGACATGCTTACCGTGTGAAAGGACCGCGGATGTCTTGGAGCAGAGAAACATGCTGTATTGTTGTTTTTCTTAATTGCATAAGCAGCGCCCGACTGTCAGAAACGCTCTGTGCGGGTAGCAAAGTCAGCTCCAACGCACCTGCAGGCATCCATTTGAAAGAAAGGTGTCGCTGCGGCTAGGCTCTCGGGACAGTCAGGCTTTTATTTATATTCGCGGCATTCTGATGCGTTAAAACTAGCAGCCTGTGTCCCGCTTGGATCACCATTCCGAACATTCAGATATTTAAATAAAATGATGAATCGGCGAGTGATGAGGAGCCACGTAGATCCTAAAATGAGGTTTGATTAAATTAAACTCTTATGAACAGTGATGACGCGTTCCAAACAAACGATGCTTTCTACATGGCCAAATTGTGTGCTAACTACCTCACAGCGCTGTGTCCGGGGTCTGAAAAAAAAAAAAGTTAAAACGATATACCTTGCGAAAGTTGTGAAGTGCTGAGGAAAATACTGTGTGTCTGATGGGGTGTTTTTATATAGGTGGACTTGGTTTCAGTTGACCTCTGACATGGAGAGATGAAAAGAGCAGTTTGTAAAGAAAAAAGGTGAAAAACTATGGAACTACAGTTGGGATGTGTGTGCTGGGATGCTCTTGATAAGTATGCAGCTTTTATTGTTTTATGACTTGTTTTGCTGACTGTTGGGGCCCTACCTGTAACCCCCTCTGTCTAATCATCAAGTCTTACTGTTGCAGTGCGTTTGTGTGGCTACTAGACAATTATAGGTTGCATTAAAGGAACATTGGGGGGTCGATACAGTGCTATTGTGGCTAGTTAAGAATATGTGGTTTTTAGAAGTATCACAAGAAAAGTTTATTTCTAAAGGGATACATGTTGTTTGTGGTACTCTGTTTTAAAAACTATTAGCCTCTGTGTCTTTCAGAGCACAAAAGAAAAGTGAAATGCTCCTAAACTAGTTAAAAAAGTGCCTTTATATTACTACTGAGGTTGAGGCAGTAACAAAGTTCTTTAAATCATCAGGCAAGAAAATCCAGAAACCTTGGGTTAGCCGTGGCTATCCGGGTCATCTGAGCCCGAATAGTAGTGATGTGACGTTCTCTATCGAGGCTTCAAAGCTTGTGTCGAGTAATTGAGGGAGCGTTTCTGCGATGCGCGTATTGAGGCTTGCTTCATTTATGGGAGGAGCTGAAAATGATGACGTCTGAAGCCTCGTTACCACGTGACTGGTTCATGAAGTGGTTCGAACTTTGCCGCGAGCTATGACAGCGATATAAACCCCTCAGACTTCATTCAAAAATGTGGGTGTTTGATGGAGAGTTGCGGTTAGTGAGAGTTTGGAGACAGTTTGGAGGTTTATCAGAGAAAGTCAGGAGAGAATGGAGCCAGCTAAGAAGAGGAGGATATCCTCACCTGTGTGGGAACATTTTGATCTTATTCCTCCCAACAAGGTATGTAAATTTCTACAGAAGATGTATTTTCATAATACTGATGGTGCAATACAATTTATGTTAAGCTGTCTTTACTTTTGTACAAGGTGAAGTGTTTGCTATGTGCCAGGGAGCTGGGATATAACAACAACACCTCATCCATGCTTAGGCACTACAGAGTTTTGCATGAGAATAAGGGGAACGCCGATTGAGGAGCAAGACCAGGTGAGCCATCAAAAGCAATGATAATACAGCATGCAGTAATGCTGCTAAATGATATAACAATATTATACAACTGTTATAAGTTACGTGTGTGATATTTATATTTGTGCTTTGTTTTTATTGTCTTTCCTCAGGAGAAAAATCTCAAATAGATGAAGACCTGGTTAGAATGGTGGACTTTTATAACAGGCAGGTGCTGAGGAAGGCAACTTCTGTCCTGTTGTGTTCAGATCATCCTCTCTTTCAACTGCTTCCATTAGGTCGTCGTTATAAAATGACTGCAGTGAAGACAAAGCGACACAAATTGTTGTTTGTACCTAGTGCTGTTATCTTAATTAACAACACTAAATTGTAAGTGTTGTTGCCATTGCGCATTGCACTTTTTTCGATGGAAAATCTAGGTTGTTTTATCAGGCTTATATTATATTATAGTATTTTTTTTTTTTAATGAGTGTACGTGATGTGTTGGTTGCATGTTTGTTGTTCGTTTTGACATACTGCGAATCAATTTCCCGTCAGGGACAATAAAGTTACCATTGACCATTGACCATTGAGAATGGTGATCGAGGACTCCCAGTCATTTAGCATTGTGGAGGACAAAGGATTCAAAAGATTTGTTAAATCATTAAATCCTAGCTATGTTCTCCCCACTAAAAAGGTCATAAAAGCAGTGAAAATTTAGTTTTTACAGAATGTGAACAGGCAGGAGTGTGTAGCTGTCCATACCACAATGTTACAAAAGCACAACTACTGTCCACACCCCAACCACACCTCACCTCACAGTAAATGATCATTTTCCATACTGCCAGTATAAATATACACAGTATACTGCCATCACTACAATATACATGTTTTACACACTCCTTTTGTTGTTGACATTTACAGGCTGTGTGCAAAAGGCCACACTCTTCAAATTCATGCCAACTAATACTTTTACGTCCAGTAGGTGTCCTACTAGAGCAAATGAAGCTTCAAGAAGCTTTGCGCTGGGATGAACCAATTGGATGAAAAGCTTCAGTGCTTCATGAAGCTTCATCTGCCCATCACTACCGAATAGCCTCCTTCTCCTCCTCCTGCACAGGAAATAATCCAAAGTCCGTTACATTCAAAAGAGTCACTGAAATAAATGTCTGCTGGGTAAAACACGGTCAGGTTAAATGCGAGCCGTTTAATGTGGCTGATAAAAGAGTACAAAAACAAAAGGCAGATGCACACAAGAAAGAACCTAACTAGAACTAAACTGGGAAAACTGAATGCTAAACACAAAAGGCAAAGAACAAAACCTTGAACGTTGCAAAAAACATAAACATGGAAACTCCTGGAGACATGGAACAACAGACAACCTGACAAAGAATGAACAGAAACACACAGAATAAATACACACAAGGGTGATTAGGGGGAAGTGGAAACACATGGGGAAACAGCTGACACTACTCTGACATAACGAGACAAAGGAAGCAAAGCTGACTACACTGACATAGGACACAGACCTTCAAAATAAAACAGGAAACATGAGACGCAGACAAGACAATATAAACTTGATAACATAAGACACGCAGCATGAAACACATAAAGGGCAAAGGGAGACTAAAACACAGGGGTAGAAGACACAAGGGGAATCTAAATAAACAAATGAGCTTAGATAACCTAATGAACTTAAAAATAAACCATAAACATCAAAAATAAACTAAAACTTAAAACGCTGGGTCAAAAGACCCAGGATCGTGACAGTGGGAGGTTGAAGCCTATCCCAGCTGCCACAGGGCAAAAGCAGGACAGGCTGCCAGTTTATCACAGGGCTAACACAATATATGTGATAGAAAATCAACTGAAATGTTTGATATTTATTTATAATAATAAGAGAATAACTACTATTTATAATAATATTATAGTTGTTATTATAAAATGTATTTATAAATATGTGTATATTTTTTATAACACCCAACATAAAAGGCTTCTTTCCAAACCTGAGCTGTTTCAGACGCTTCTTGAAATTCTGACTTCTCTGAACTCAGTGTAAGGTGTCTGCTCCCTCACTGCGGCTGTGCCTGGAAGTACTTCTGCTTCTTGTCTTCCCCTAATGCAGCTTTAAAGTATTAAGTATGAAGCAACAGTGCTTCTCTTTGCGCCTCTGAAATCTGTGTTCTCTCTACTGATAAACAAAAGAAACAATGCAAAATGTATTAATAAATCAGTAACAAAAATATAGCGTAGAAGGTAAGTAGAGATTTTCATACCATCTTCAAGCCTAATGCTTTTAAGTCCCACACTCAATGCAGCCTGACTCAAAACCTGATTCTAAATGGTTCAGCACAGACAGAGAGGCACAAATGTTTAGTATTAACCTAAGTTACTGATCATTTACAGTATTACAGAGTCTATCAGTCTTTGCATGATGTAAACATTCCTGTAAGTTTCTAGCTGACTCTCAGGTGTCACAGGTGTGCCAGCAGGAAAGAGGGTCAATAAACCTGCATCCTGAAGTTTGTCATGCAGGATTAAAGGAGCCAGACTTTGTTCACACAGGTAGAATTTTATTTTACACTGACTCTGGGTAAGTATGAGTATCATACGGTTTAAATGAAGCGCTAGAACTAGCAGAAATTTATTATAGATCCATTGAAGCTAATCGGGATCTTTACTAATTTAATTTTGGTAATTAAACGCATTGCTGGAAACCCAAATAAAACACGTAATAAGAGGCTCGAATGTACTGTTGATGTTGATGCCGTCAGTTACACAATGGACTCTGAGCCAGCACAACAGAGCCTGCAGCAGGGCAGGAATGCATTTCTTACTTGGAAATTCCAACACCGCTTCACATTTAAAGAAGAAAAGGATGGGCGAATATGACTCACTATATAAAGTAGGCCAAATCTGATGCAAGTCTTTTAGTTTTTCCTATTTCTTTTCCATATGGGAAATGAAGACAGAACACTAAACAGCAGTAACTTTTGTAGGGTTACTGAAGTTGGACTAGCTGGTATATAATGATGTGATCATTTATTTAACCCTGATTTTAACAGCTCCCAAAGAACCCCCACAGAGTCACTCTATGAGCAGTTTGCAGACCACTTCAGGGGAAAAGTCAGCGCCATCAGATCTGATATTTTATCTAATTGCGATATGATTTTAAACACATCTGAGGGCTCGATTGTACCTGAGGAGACACTGGACAGCTTTGTCCTGGTTAATGCTGAAAACCTTAAGAAAGTTTTCTCCACAGTGAGACCCACCACATGTCTTTTAGATCCAATCCCCTCTTCACTCTTTAAAACACTTTATGGATTTTTTGAAGCTGAGCTTTTACACATGATGAATTGCTCTCTTCAGCTGGGTGTCTTCCCTGCTGCCTTTAAAACGGCGGTGGTGAGGCCCCTTCTAAAGAAGAGCAATTTGGATTGTAATGATTTTAATAACTACAGACCTGTATCCAACTTACCATTTTTAAGTAAAATCTTAGAAAAACTTGTTTTTACTCAGATTAATGACTTTTTGAATGATAGATAGATCCTGGAGATATTCCAGTCTGGATTCAGGGTGAACCACAGCACAGAGACAGCTCTCCTAAAGGTTTTAAATGATCTTAGATGTAACTGGGACTCCCAAAAGCTCTCAGTCCTGGTGCTACTGGATCTAAGTGCAGCCTTTGATACAGTAGACCACGCTATTTTTTTTAAACAGACTGAAACACATGGTGGGCCTCTCTGGTGCTGTACACAACTGGTTCACTTCCTATCTCTCTGACAGAACTTTTATGGTGAGTATGGATACATGCTCCTCTAAGATCCATAAAATGACATGTGGTGTGCCTCAAGGGTCGGTTCTAGGCCCTGTACTTTTTAATTTGTATATGCTCCCTCTCGGCGGTGTCATCAGGAGGCATGGAGTGAACTTTCACAGTTACGCTGATGACACTCAGCTGTACATCTCCGTGTCTCCTGATGACACCAGACCAATGGATGCCCTTTTTAACTGTATTTTAGATATAAGATCTTGGATGGCAGAAAACTTTTTACAGCTTAACCAGGACAAAACTGAAGTTTTAATCATCTGTCCTGAGGCTCAGAGAGAGAAACTCTTGTCTAAATTACAGTCCTTCGCTACAAGTGAAAAACCTGGGTGTTATTTTTGACTCTGAGCTTGGTTTTATCCCACATGTTAAATATGTAACCAAAATTGGATTTTATCATCTAAAAAATATAGCCAGAGTCCGCCCTATTCTCTCTCGGGCAAACACGGAGATGCTGATGCATGCTTTTATTACCAGTCGCATTGATTACTGTAATGTCTTGCTCTCTGGTCTTCCTAAAAATAATATTTCAACTTTACAACTTTTACAAAACTGCAGCTCGTGTGCTGACGAAGACCAGAGGGCGGGCCCACGTTACACCGGTTTTAGAATCGCTGCACTGGCTCCCCGTGTGTTTCAGGATCGATTTTAAAGTTCTTTTATTGGTTTTTAAATGTCTTAATGGTCTTGGGCCTTCTTATCTCTCAGATCTGCTTTTACCGTATGAACCCTCGCGGACCCTGAGGTCCTCTGGTACTGGCCTTTTGATTGTCCCTAAAGTCAGGACACATACTCACGGAGAGGCAGCTTTTCAATGGTATGGTCCTCATCTGTGGAACAGCCTGCTGGAGGAGCTCAGGGCCGCAGAGAACGTACATGTTTTTAAGAACAGGCTCAAGACCCACCTTTTTAATTTAGCTTTTACTTAACGTTTATTTATTTTATGCTTATTTATTCTATCCTGTTATTCTATTATTAATTTAGGCTTTACCTAATATTTATTGATTTTATTCTTATTCATTTTTTAATCTTCTTACTCTATTTATATTTATATTGTATCCCGTTCTTGTATCCGTTCTCAGCACTGGAGCCCCCAGGGGTGTGTTCTGAGTCCCCTGCTGTACTCTCTGTACACATATGACTGTGTGGCCACTACCAGCTCCACCACCATCATCAAGTTTGCTGACGACACCGTCGTGGTGGGCCTGATCTCTGATAACAACCAGACGGCCTACCTGAAGGAGATTAGGAATCTGGAGAACTGGTGCCAGAGGAACAACCTCCTTCTAAACGTCAGTAAGACAAAGGAGCTGATAGTGGACTTCAGCACTAAGCAGGAGAGGAACTACCAGACCCCTGTCATCAACGAGTGCCCAGTGGAGAGAGTGGACAGCTTCAAATACCTCGGAGTTCACATCATGCAGGACCTGTCATGGTCCTGTCACATCAACACCGTGGTGAAAAAGGCCCGTCTCTACCACCTCAGACGCTTGAGAGACTTCCAACTGCCCTCCAAGGTGCTCAGGAACTTTTACTCGTGCACCATAGAGAGCATCCTGGCGGGAAACATCTTAACCTGGTTCGGAAACAGCACCATGCAGGACAGACGAGCTCTACAGAGGGTTGTGCGATCAGCTGAGCGCACCATCTGCTCCGAGCTCCCTGACCTGCACTCAATCTACAGCAGGCGGTGCTGGACCAAGGCCAGGAAGATCGTGAAGGACCTCAGCCATCCCAACAACAGACTGTTCTCTCTGCTGAGGTCAGGAAAGCGATTCCGCTCCCTGAAGACCAACACAGAGAGACTGAGGAGGCGCTTCTTCCCGCAGGCGATACGGTCTCTCAATCACACCACCACACAGTACTGACCCACACATATAGTTCTTACACACACACTGGACATCCTGGACATTGTTTTCACTTCATCACTTAAATCACTTTAAGCATATTTGCACTGCAGAAGACATAATGTGGATTAAAAGACAACCATATCAGATCCTGATGTAATTCATGTTGTTGTTGTCTTTATTAGTCATTTAAAAAGAGGTCCAGAAAAAGTGTCCAGGAAGAGATTCTACTATTTATGCAGCACTGCCCCCGTGTGGCCACAAAGACACACAACAGCTTCATTTCTCAGCCTGTTGCCTTCTTTTTCCTTCATGATGTAAACAGTGAATGAACCGAAAGAAGTCAACCCATAAACTGTTAAACTGATACAACAGTCATGATGATTATGTAACAAGTTGTAGTTGACTTTCTGGTGGTGGTTTTGGTATACAATTTAAAAGCCATTTTCTTTTATAAATACACCATACACTTTGTTCTTGACCATTTCTTTTCCTCATATCCTTAACGGACAGTGGAGGAACACTACATCTAGCTTCTGTTTAACATTTATCCAGGCGCCCCCACACTGTACCTCTACAGAAACCAAGGGAGAGACAGACACACAAAGATTTCCACTTGAATCTTGATCTCAAAATAGAAAAAGTTTTATCACAAAATAATTACAAGAGCACAAATAAAAACTCGAAACCAAAGACAAATGAAATAAAAGGGCAAGGCCCTGCGACTGAACACAGCACATCTTGCACACCTTTAAAATTCACAAATTTCAGTTTTCTTTGTCAGTCTGTGGTATTAAAAAAATTTCAACATGATGACCAATGTTTGACCTTTCACCTCTAGCATAGTTTTCTCTGGATTTCAATCTGGCCACTCCTGAAATGACATTTATCAGTGTATGTACAGCATCCATTTTTGGTTTAGACAGTCTGACACAGACCGTCTCCATGGCAACCTCCAAGACTCTTCTTTTCCTAAAAAAAAAGAAAGTCTCTATATGACCACCAACAAACCTGTTACACCATATTTTTTCACCAGCTCACCTTTGCTGAAGGTTCTCATACAAATCTAAAGATCTTTTGAGAAAGTCCACATCACTCTGATCTGTAATGAAAACAGAAAAACAATGACAACACCAGCAGAGGCCTCCGACATAAACCTGGCAACATAAATCTAGATAACTTTGCTTATTTATCTCTTAAAACATTCAACAAAGATAAAATTTCTAACAAATATACCAATATCAATATATATTCCAGAAACAGGACATTCCAGTTAGATCCTCTCCAAACTTATACTGGTCAGCTCAGCCCATCATCCACTTTTACAAAACAGAAAGCCGCCTGATACAACAGCCCCAAAAGTGACAAAAATCCACCTCCAAAAAGCAAAACTTCTCATAATGGAAAAACAAAAAAAGATTGTCAATCCTATCAAACACTTTCTCTTAATCTAAAGAAATTATTCCAACATCAAACTGTACAATTTACAAATAACTACCAAGTCTCTCATGAGAAAACTCTCGTTCACATTAGAGCTGTGTGGTACACAGTACGACTGATCTCTGTGAGTGATTCATTTCACAAAGTGTTCCGGCCTGGTGGCCAGTACTTTTGAAGGAAGTTAGTAATCTGTGCATAACAGAGCCACGTCTCCATTTCTAAGCAGAGACAAATCTCTGTTCTTTAGGGAGAAGAGAGAGCCCCACACGATGACTCGATGCCAGTAACAGTCTTTTACAGAAGTCTGCAGGCAGCCCACCCTGTGCAGGAGCCAGCTGACCAGCAGCAGCACTAATCTCCTCCAAAGAAAAGTTAGCATCCAGGACAGCTCTGTCCTCACAGCTCAGCTGAGGAAGCCCCTGCAGCAGCTTCTCCACGCAAGCTTTGTTACTTTACTCCATCCCTAACATGGTGGTGTAAAAGTCCACGGCATACTGACCTGCTCTGCATCCAGGAAAAACCACTAACGCCACATAAACTACACTAACAACACCATACACAATTACACTAACTCATAATCAGCCTCACAACACGCCACACATAAAAAAAACACAACTTTCAGCCAGACAAACCACACAGTCCACCAAACTTCCATCATTCACCAGAGAGAGGGAGAGATATAAAACGAGAGAGTTTAGTGGATGTGTGTTTGTGTGTGTGATACACACAATTTATGAATGTACTCTCCAATAAAGGTTATGTAGTTGATGAAAAGTGGGTTAGATTAAATGTTTACATTTCTTGTGCATGAAGTAAACTATAATATTTATATGTAAAATTCCACACCTACACCTGTGCGCCCTCACACTGCAGCACATTTTACTCCCCTGGTTGCAGAAACCGTTCTATATTTTGTCACAGCTGCAAAAGAAGCTCCACTCAAAGAAACTCAAAGTTGATGGAGAGGAAGAGATTTCAGAACATGAGGCAGGAAGGTGGGGAGAGAGTGAGGCGGTATGGCACACAGGAAACGGTCGAGGGCAGACTCAAACCCAAGCTCCTGCAGTGGGAACTCTAACGTTTAGTACATGTGTCCCCACTCAGCCAGGTGAGATATAGCAGAACCATCAATTCAGAGTCTGACAGTAAGGGTGAAGACGAGCCTGACTGTTGGTCTGCTCCAAAACAAGCTCATAAGCAAGCTTTGAAATAAGCAGCTGTTACAGCTGTGGCTCCAGCCAACATCAGCTGATACTAGAAAGTAATATTAAATAAATTCTAACAACAGCTGATCAAGCTTTAACCTGCTGCTGTTGTTTAGAGCGACCACCGCTGGTTTCCTCTTTCTGGCTCGAAATGCGCGATAAACAAACAAGAGAGAAGCAGGCAGAGCTGTGTTCAGTTTAAGAGAGAGGTTTTTGATACCTGAGAAGGAGTGCAGCAGCTCCATGGTGTCTGTGGCACAAGCAAGGTAACCATCAAGCTCAACTGCACTTTGCAGCCTTCTGGAGATTGGTCTGGAGAAGAATTCATCTTCATCAGATGACTCTCTTTGCTGATCCTCACTCTCATGCTTTGTCATTTCAAGATGTTGTTTGATGTATGTCAAGGCTGTAATTGCAAGTAGATAACACAATTTTGTTATTTAAATTTCAGTGATTATTCCTGAACACAAATTTTAAAACGACAAATTCTCAAAAAGGATTGTTTAGTATTCAGGACAGACCATCAATAACTTACAATGTATTAGGTGAAATACTCACTTAAGCATGTGTTCAAATGTAAAAATACACAAAAATGGGATCACATGAATCCTTACCAGCCTCTGTTACATCTGCTCTGTCAGTCCAGGAAGTCTTGAACTTGGGTAAGAGGACTGCAGCTGCAGCCAACTCTGGATCCTCCATCATCGCTCCAAAACGCTTTTGAAGGCCATTTTGCAGGACTCTGATGAGTGGCACGCATGTCTTGCTTGATGTCTCCAGCCTGCTAAGTTTGGACAGTAGTTGTTGGATTACTGGCAGGAGCCATCCCATAAAGGAAGTGGACTCAGACTGAAGAATGTTTGAAGCTTTCACCAGTGGCTTCATGGTGGTACAGTACTCCCTAAGGAATGCAACTTCTGCAGGACTCAACCTGTAAGACACAACAACAAAACCCACCATGACTATAACAGGGATCTTCTGATTTAATAGGCAAGGCAAGGCAAGGCAAGGCAAATTTATTTGTATAGCACAATTCAACAACAAGGTGATTCAAAGTGCTTTACAGAGACATTAGAAACAAAAACAAATAAAAAGCATGATTTAAAATTGATTAAAACAAGCAAACAAACTAACTAACTAAACACACACATTTCACACCTGTTCGCGCGATCTGAACCCTTATCGTAAGGGGAGCTACCAGTCCTTCTGTGGACGAGCTACTTTCTATTTTAAATTCCCTGAATTTAAAATACTCTCTAGACCCAGTCTAGACCCAGCTGGGGAGCTACCCAGAGCTCTAAACCCACTTAACAAACAAACAAACAAACAAAACAGTATATAAAATCAAAACAGATAAAATCAGAACAGTAGATAAAATCAGTAGTTAATGTAAGTTTTGAAATTTAAGCTTAACAAACAAACAAAACAGTATATAAAATCAAAACAGATAAAATCAGAAATAGATAAGATCAGTAGTTAGTGTAAGTTTTGAAATTTAAGCTTAAAAGTGTGGATTTGGTGCTTTATTCAAATGCAGCTGAGAACAGGTGAGTCTTCAACCTGGATTTAAATAAACTGAGTGTTTCAGCTGATCTGAGGCTTTCTGGGAGTTTGTTCCAGATATAAGGAGCATAAAAGCTGAATGCAGCTTCTCCGTGTCTGGTTCTGACTCTGGGAACTGATAAAAGACCGGATCCAGATGACCTGAGGGATCTGGAAGGTTCATACTGGGTCAGGAGGTCACTGATGTATTTTGGTCCTAAACCATTCAGAGCTTTATAGGCCAGCATCAGAACTTTAAAGTCTATCCTCTGACGGACAGGCAGCCAGTGTAAAGACCTCAGAGCTGGACTGATGTGGTCCACTTTTTTGGTCTTAGTGAGGACTCGAGCAGCAGAGTTCTGAATGAGCTGTAGTTGTCTGACTGATTTTTTAGGTAGACCTGTAAAGATGCTGTTACAGTAATCAAGCCTACTAAAAATGAATGCATGGACTAGTTTTTCCAGGTCCTGTTGAGACATCAGATCTTTTATCCTTGAAATATTCTTGAGGTGATAGTAAGCTGATTTTGTTATTGTCTTAATGTGTTTTTCTAAGTTTAGGTCTGCATCCATCACTACACCCAAATTTCTCGCCTGGTTTGTGGTTTTTAGATGTATGGATTGAAGTTCTCTGGTGACCTGTAATCGTTTTTCTTTGGCGCCAAAGACTATTACTTCAGTTTTGTTTTTGTTTAGCTGGAGAAAATTGTGGCACAACCAGTCATTAATTTCCTCAATGCATTTACCAAGAGCCTGTACAGGGCCTCGGTCTCCTGGTGACATTGTGATATATATTTGTGTGTCATCTGCATAGCTGTGGTAGTTTATTTTGTTGTTCTTTATAATCTGTGCCAGTGGGAGCATGTAAATGTTAAACAGAGGGGGTCCCAAGATGGAACCTTGGGGAACTCCACATGTGATACTTGTCTGCTCGGATGTGAAGTTACCTATTGATACAAAGTATTTCCTGTTTTCTAAGTATGTTTTGAACCAGTTTAGTACAGTTCCTGAAAGACCTGCCCAGTTCTCCAGTCGTTTGAGTAATATGTTGTGGTCAACTGTATCAAATGCTGCACTGAGATCCAGTAAAACTAGGACTGACATTTTTCCACTGTCTGTGTTCAGACATATGTCATTGAACACTTTGGTCAGAGCGGTTTCAGTGCTGTGATTCTGTCTAAAACCTGACTGGAAGGCATTGTAGCAGTTATTCTGTTTTAAGAAGTAATTGAGCTGTTGAGAAACTGCTTTTTCAATGATCTTACTTAAAAATGGGAGATTTGAGATCGGCCTGTAGTTTTTCATTTGTGTCTTGTCAAGATTGTCCTTTTTCAGTATAGGTTTGATTACAGCAGTTTTTAGTGGTTCTGGAAACACACCTGACATTAAGGAAAAGTTGACGATCTGTAACAGGTCTGACTCCAAAGTCTTTGAGACCTTTTTGAAAAAACTTGTTGGCAGGACATCTAAACAGCAAGAGGAGGAGTTCAGTTGACCTAAGATGTCCTCCAGGTCTTTGCTGTTAATAGGGTCAAACTGTTTGATGGTGTTTAAACAGTTTTTCGGTGGACACAGTACATATCCTGGATCTGCTGTTGATGTACCAACTGCTTGTCTAATCTTTTTGATTTTGTCTGTGAAGAATTTGGCAAAGTCATTGCAGGCCATGGTTGAATGAAGTTCAGCTGCCACTGGCACAGGAGGGTTTGTTAGCCTGTCAACTGTAGAAAATAAGACCCGAGCATTATGGCTGTTTTTAGTGATGATGTCAGAGAAGTAGGACCTTCTTGGACTCCTCAGTTGTAAATTATAATTGTGAAGTTTCTCTTTATAGATGTCATAATGAACCTGGAGGTTTGTTTTTCTCCATCTGCGCTCAGCTTTCCTACACTCTCTTTTTTCATTTTTCACTAGTGTGGAGTTTCTCCATGGAGACTTTTTCCTTCCAGAGATAACCTTCACCTTAATGGGGGCAATAGTATCCATTACATTTAACATTTTTGCATTAAAGCTATTGACGAGCTCATTGACTGAACCTTTGGACAGGTCAGGTGTTAATGGGAAGACCTGGTTAAAGATCTCACTACTGTCTTCAGTTATACACCGTTTTGTGATCACTGCTGTTGATATATTTGTGTGGGCTGAGATTTTACTTTCAAAGAAAACACAGTAATGATCAGATAAGCCCACATCAGACACAGTAATATTTGAAATGCTCAGGCTCTTGGAGATCAGTAGGTCGAGAGTGTGTCCTCTATTATGTGTGGCCTCTGTTACATGCTGAGTCAGCCCAAAGTTGCCCAGAGTGTTACTCAGGTCTTTAGTCCCTTTGTCCTGAGGGTTGTCCACATGGATGTTAAAATCCCCAACAATAATTACACAGTCGAAATCAACACAGATCACAGACAGCAGTTCACTGAGGTCATTAAAAAAGTCTGTGCAGTATTTGGGAGGCCTGTAAACATTAAGAAACACAACTTTGGATGGGGCCTTCAGCTGTAAAGCCACATATTCAAAAGACTGAAAACTTCCAGGAGATAGCTGCTTACATTGAAATGATTCATTAAATAAGACAGCAACCCCTCCTCCTCTCCTGCTCACCCTGGCCTCACTGATAAAACTGTAGTTAGGAGGGGTCGTCTCGATGAGAACAGCTCCACTGTTACTTTGGTCCAACCAAGTTTCAGTTAAAAACATAAAATCAAGGCTGTGCTCAGTGATTAAATCATTAATTAAAAATGTTTTCCCAGCTAAAGATCTAACGTTTAATAAAGCCAACTTAAGTGTTTTAGAGGCATTACTTGTCCCCTCGTGTTTGGGAGCAGTCTGTGGCACACAAGGTATGTTTACTATATTTAAAGATCTTTTAGAGTGCAGCTCTCTGTGTTTTGACCAGGCCACATGTCTCCTTCTGTCACCTAAAAGTACAGAGATTTTAAAACCTTCTAGTAAACAGGGTCCCAGCTTCTCCTGGGAAAAGTCACCACTGCCATAATCCTCGCAGCCCGGACCCTCCACACATCACACATCAGACTGCGGAGACAAAGCATGAAGGTGGTAAGGAGGAACTAAGGGGGGCGAGGCTGGGCAATGTGACTTCGATTGCTCTGTTGAGGGTGGGGCTCGATGGCGAACCTTTGGCCGCTCTGGTGGGGGGTTTATGGGGGACAAAGAGGGAATCGGCCGGGGGGTAGATCTGAGCCCAGCATTGACCCGCTCCATCATCTCTTCAGTGAATTTCAGGTGTGGGGAGGAGGGAGAAAGGGAGGGGGAGGAGGGTGATGGGGGTGATGGCCTGTCAGGGGTTTGGGGGACTGGGGAAGATCCTGGTCCTGGTCGTTGGTGTTGTTGAGAGAATTGGAGGCAAATAGGGACCCCTCTTCTTGCCTCTTCTTGCCTCAGATGTCTCTCCTTTCTGAGGCTCTTCCCGGGTGGGGGCAGATGGAGCTCCTCCTCAAGGTTTCTGCTGGGCTTTGTCTGTTCTTGGAGTACTGTTTGTTCCTCTTTATGAGATAACTCCTCGTTTATCTCAGCCTTGGCTCCAAGCACAGATGGATGACGTATGGAATAAAACAAGTTGGAGGTGAACAGTTTCACCCCTGACTTGTTAAAATTAAATCCATTTGCTTTAAACAGATGCCTGCGTTCCCAAAAAATATTAAAGTTGTTGATAAAATGCACTGAGTGGTCAGCACATGCTGATATAAGCCATTTATTCAGTGTAAACAGCCTGCTGAATCTCTCGTCTCCTCCTCTGACCGGCGGTACAGGCCCACTGATGAATACAGCTGCATTCAGAGAGTTTACAGTGTTTAATAATCCAATAAAGTCCCGTTTCAGAACCTCCGATTGTTGTTTGGACACATCGTTTGACCCTGTATGCAGGACAATGTTTGTCACAGTTGGATATTCATCTGCAATTTGAAGAATTCTCTCCTTCAGGATGTTGACCATATCGTTAGGAAAGCAGAGGACTTTAGTGTTCTTACCGCACATGCTTTGTACATCCTTTACAGCAGAGTCACCCACAATCAGCGTTTCAGGCCTAGCCTTTAGCTTTCCCCGTGGATTTTCAGGCCTTACTTCGCTACTTTTAGATGGATGGTTATCCGATATAGATCCAGGGTCCTTTGATAGTGGAGCAAATCTGTTCTTCAGTTTCACATTCAGTTGTTTTGAAGGTTTGTTGTTAACCTTCCTATTCACGGTTGTCCAGTCCTGTTTCCTCTCGTATACAGGGGTAGAAGAGCTTCTCTGTCTCGTAGGAAGTGAAGGCCAGTCGGTTTCAGAGATTTCAGCTCGCTGTGCCCTGCCTGTGGTACGTCCTCCCCCTTCCAGGAGACATGATTTATGTCTTGGTTTTGCACCAAGACAGTCCAAGGGGGGATTATCGCTTGAGCATTTGTAATAGTGCACAAAGTCTACTTTCTTGGTCATGTTATCTGTGCTCCTTAGCTGTGTGCTAGCTTGCTCATCGCCATTGTTTTGAGTCAAAGGCAAGGTTGTTTCATTTCCACACAGTCCATTTACCTCCATGTTTACTTCTAAGCGATGAATTTTTGTCTCCAGTGCTGCAATCTTCTGCAGGAGGCTGTGGTAGTCATCTGTGGAGAGGGAAGGCATCTTGTTGCTAGTTAGCCTAGCGGTTAGCACCTTTCTAGGCTATCGAGGCTGCTCGGTGCCCAGATGCTGTAATCAGGCTTCAGCTGTGTCTAGGCCACAGACACACGGAGCGCTGAGGATAAGGTAACTATAAAAATGTTGCTGTTTCTGTTAAGAACACTTTAGTCCTAATGATCTATAAGTGTCCAGAAGCTATCGCAGGTAAGCTCATATGGAAAAAAGGGAAAAAATCAGCATAAAAATCGGTAAAAATCAATAAAAGAAGCAAAGCATTTAGAGAGCAAAGAGATGAAGCGTCCACACTCACAAAGGGGGAGGAGTAATGCTAAGAGTCTGCTCACGTTTTTAACCATCCATTAAGGAAAATTCACAAAATTTGCAACCATATTGGTAGGTGTCCAATTTTACTCACATTTTCACCTTGAACTCCTCACAAATGCTCCTGATGGCATTTTCCCCCTTCTCATCAATGATGCGTATTATCCTTTCAATGGCAAGGTAGGTTGAATTCCATTGTGTTGCATTGGGACGAATGATCTGTAGTTCACACTTATCCTCTACCACTTCATTAGCCAAATGAGACCGGCCAGTTTTGTTCCAAATGGCTTGGCATTTTGCAAAGCATGCACGGGAGAGCCTCTTGTAGGTTTCATTCATGCTCTCTTCTAGGGCAGCATCAGATGTTGCCACAAGGTTTAGCAGGTGACATGCACATCGCTGATGAGGCGGGAGTTGATACTCCAAACCAGAGTCTTCATCAAGAATTGCACTTGCCTCATGGTAGTCAATATGGTCAGTCAGGTCAATAGTTTCTGGGTCTGCTTCATCTTCAGCTTCATCTGCATCATTTTGTGCCCCAAACATGTGGAAGGCCTTGACAAAGTTGGATCCACTAACAGTTGTGGTTCTTACAACTTTGCCTCTAATCTTGTATTGGCAATGGATATCATCAAGCGCACCAGCAAGCATGTCAAATGTGTGAGACCCTCTCAATCTTTTGCATGCTGGTGCTGCAGATCTTCTTTCCAGGCACTCTTCCTCTATCCAATGGCATGTGACTCCAAGGTAATTTTTCTGATGACCAACAATCAGTAGTGGTAGCAACAAATTTGACTTTATCCAATGCTGCAACCAAAGTCATCTTCATGTGATCAGCAGCTTCACAGATTCTGGCACGGACAGTGGGTCTGGAGAGGACTTTGGCTTGAGGTTGTAATGTGGTAACCAATTCTTTGAAAGATGGCTGTTCTACCACTGCAAATGGCTGTAGACCCTCACATATGAAATTGATGACAAGCATGTCAACAGTTGCTTGTGGAACATGTTTGTTTGCAGCTCTCAGCATCAGGTCTGGTAACTTGGCTTGTGTATTTGCTGAGAGCTTGTTTGGTGTGGCTGTGGTCTTTCGCTGACGAGATGTTGATGCCACAGTGATATTGTACTGCTCAATCTTCGATGGATGTTTCCTCTGTAGAGATAAATATTATCATACGTCAGGTTCATACATTACTTCATAACATCACTGTGATTAACACTACAGGAAAACATTTTTAAAACATCATTCAACTAGACATGAGCTAATCTTTGATTGTTTAGCACAGTATAAAAGAGTGGTGAATTTGGTCAAATCTTGCAGATATATTGCTGTATTTATTTACAAATGTAAACCAATTTTGAACGATCATTGCAAAAAACATGAATTTCTGTATACATTCTAAGTTCTGTAATCTGTATACTATTTATAAAAAGAGTATTGACCAATGTATCAGTATCTAAATTTTTAACTCCTTTTTATTTATTTATTTATTTATTTATTTATTTATTTATTTATTTATTTAGGACAGTGCATGTTAATGAACATAAATGTAAAAAAAAATAAATTACATGAATGTAAACATACCAGATTATAGCCAAGGGCTAATTTCCATCTGTTGTCCTTAAGCATAAAAATAGACATAATAATTCATAAAAATTCATCATTCATTCATAATAAAAACTCCATCACCAAACTTACACATACACACCATTCTGTTCCCAAATAAAACATTAAAACTATACAACTTATACATGATCACACACTTGATTTGTCCATAACCAGTTTTTAACCTTTGCCTTAAACAAATTGAATGTCGAGCATTCTCTAACTGGTTGAGGAAGACTGTTCCACAGATGGCCACCCTGGACAGAAAGGACGTTCTGCCCAAATGCTGTCCGTCTGTGGGGTATAAACAAGTCTCCTCGGATTGTAGCTCGAGTGGTCCTGTCTGAGCTTTCTTTATGCCTAATGAACTGCTTTAGTGGTGGTGGAGCAAGGGAGTGTAAGACTTTATATATTAAACTCACTCTTTTAAGTTTCACTAAGTTATTGAAGTTCAGTAATTTATGTTTTTTTAACACATGACAGTGGTGGTGGGAAGTCGGTTTTTTGTCAAGTAGTTTTAAACTTCTTTTATAAATGTTTTCAATAGTTTTAAGTGTTGTTGGACAAGCAAGTGACCAGGACGTCAAACAATAGTCCATATGAGAGATGATCATTGAGTAAAAATAAGTTTTTGCAACATTCATATTTAAATTATTACGTATATGATTAAAATTTCGATTATTAAATTTAAGTACCTGGGACACTTTATTTATGTGACTCTTGAAGGATAATGTTGGGTCTAGAATGACCCCAAGATATTTAAATTCTGGAGCTAATTCAAGCTCTGCTCCATCCAGGAATATGTTTGACTGCTTCAAGTTTAAGGGGCGTTTTGAAAAATACATACCGACAGTTTTTGAGGTGTTCAACATTAGGCATGAGTCCTCCAGCCAGCTATGCATTAATGCTAAAGCAGCTGTAAGATCTTTTGCCACCTGCTGGACACTATTTGCTTGCGTATATATAACTGCATCATCTGCATACATTTGAGCAAATATATTTGGACAGACTTCAGGTAAGTTATTGATAAAAAGAGAGAGAACAATAAGGGCCCAAGAACAGATCCTTGAGGAACCCCTGTATCACAGTCTAAATATAGAGATTTAACCCCATCCAACACCACACACTGTTTCCTGTGTGAGAGATATGAGGCAAACCACTGAAGAGCCTGACTGGAGATATTAAACCGAGTCAATCAGTATCACCCTAAAGTTTTCAGTATTAGTCAGGTTCTAAAAATACTAAGAGAGCAAAATATGTGTATATAGCAAATGTAATTTAAGAAAAGGGATCACATACACAAAAATGCTGCCCATACAGCTAACAAATAAAAACAATCCACATTATGTTCTTTAAAAAAATATATCATATTGGGAAACATATAACCCTACTGATTAAGAGCCACGTCACTATGATAGACCTATATCAGGCCAATGATCCTGATCAACTGATCCATCAATCGGGCTCTGGTACATGTCAGCTGAGAGCTGGAAGATTAATTTGAGATGCAGCTCAGCACTGTGTTCAAATTTTGTTTTTTATATAGGCCAGCTGATTGTAGGCCTGTGAGTTTTAAATGACTACAAATTTAATTTATTGTAATGACGGTGGTTATCCAAATAATAAGCTAAAACATTCCTACGAATTTAGCTCAATTATGCATGCACACACGCACATTAGCTAGCTCCGTCTTATTTTAATATCAGGCTAACCAATGGCGGTGACAATATCTTAGCCAAACTAATAACCTGTGTAAGCAGACTGCTTTAACCTGCAATTTACTGCATGTTGTTAGGCTGCATGGTTCAACCACAGTCTGCTAACCACCCGTGGTGATCGAAGGTTTTGAGGTCTTGCTTGAGCTACTGATGAAGTTTTATCAAAGCTTGTTAAGTTTCCCAACCACATTTTATCCTGATGGTCCAAGGCTTACATCTTTATGCTCACAGACGTACTTCTGTAATTAATCAGTGACCGATTTATTACTTTAAGTTACAGTGTGAGGGGCATTAATGAACATAAATCAGATTTAACTGGATTATGTGTTTAGGTCAAGAGACACAGACCTTCATCTTTAAGAGGCTCTTCTTGAATGTCTAATCACGATGTTTGCCATGCAAGTACACTGGGCGGTTGTTTTTAACAGAATCATTTGATGATTCTGATGAAATGAAGTATTGTTTCAATGAGCTGTGGCACCATTCTTGCTTTAGCAGTGAAAGGAGTCAGGTAGGGCTCCATCAGGAAGAGGGCCCCAGAGGTCCTATCCCCCCGCCCACTTCCCTGGGGCTTGAACATCAGTGGATTTCCACTTAAGCAAAGCCTCATCAAGTTCCTGCAAACAGCACCACACACACACTATCATGTACAGAGTGTGGATGCTGTGTCTAAGACCACGATCATTGTGTTTCTACCATCTGGTGCAAGCTTCATCTGTCTCACTGTGTTCTCCTAAAGGCCAAGACAGCAGGACAGTGAAATCAATCTCACTTATAGGTGCCAGAAATCAGTGGATATGAGATTAATGGTGGTAATCAGGTTATGCATTTGTTGTCTTCTCAGCAGGTGGGAAACATCTCTCTTTATTTGTTTATGTACATGTGTATCAGAAATCTATTTTCCTGTACAGCTCAGGTTTAAGGCACAATGTTGATCTAATCTAATGAAGATCAGTGCCTTTTTAGAGTCAGTGAAAATATTGACATTAGTGACATTAACCCTTGACTAAGAGTTTCTTAGTCATTTGTTAATGGGAAACACATTTCCACACCACCATCTTCCAAGCTGTGATGCTACATGTGCAGCAGCAAACATTCAATTAGTACCGATCAGAAGGTTGGAGGTTCGATCGCTGCCTGATCTGGTCTGTATCTCAAAGTATCCTTGGACACGATACTGAACCCCAAACTGCTCTTTCATGTGTCCATCAGAGTATGAATGTTAGATAGAAAGAACTTAGGTACAGAAAAGTGCTTGTATGAATGGGTGAATGAGGTGTATAAAGTACTTTGAGTGCTTGAGTAGAAAAGTGCTATTTAAGAACAAGGATGTGCAAGAATTTGCTAGACACGCTCTTCTTTTTCCAAAACTAAAAATGTTATTTCAAATTTGGCAGCCTGTGTATCAAAGAGACTGAAGAGTAACTAAAGGGCAAAGTCCAGGAATACAGCCAAACTCAGGAGATCAGTTAGGAGCACAACTGAGCAAAGGTGATTCAAAAAAATGGAGAGAATCTCTGCCATGCAGTGCCATGCTGAGCAGACTGGTTTACAGCCACAAGAGAGACTCAGCGTTCACAGATCATAAAATCTTCAGGGAGCAAAGCTCTCAGAGAAGCTATAATGCAATCCACAGATAGAATACAGTCAATAAACTCCAAGTGAAATGTTAAACAGTGCATGGATAGCTTTTTGTTCAGCTTTTTCTTCGTATCCTTTTTCCCCCTTTCTAAAGTTTCTTCAGAGGCTTTGCAATTTGTCAAACAGCAGCTGGTAAAAAGGCTTTTGCAGTGAGGCAGGGAGCCTGTTCAAACCAGATTATGCTTGATTTGATGACTGCAGAGAACTTGGGGCTGACAGCTCAGATTAGGATCGGTTCTCCCTTGAAAAGGCATTAGTGTGTTCTGTCATGGCAGGATTTCTGTTCAATGTGCAGGTAGATTGAAATCAAAGGGCACCAAAGACACCCAAACCTGAGGGATCATTACGTGACACCCAAAGCATCTGAGCAGTCTTATTCCTTCATCTGTACCAAATTACTCAGATTCACAGACGTCGTGCACAGCAGACCTGCAATACAACGATGAATAACAGGAGTTACGCCTGCGTTTGACAGGTCAAAATGTCACAGGGAGCAGTTCAGTTAAGTTTCATTCCCCTCCAGAAATCACTTCATGCATAATTAACAGGAACCTTTGAGTAATGACAGCACTTAAATGAGCGTTTCCTTACCATATTCCACTTTGTCACCAAGTTTTAGGATGAGAACATTTTTTTCTATTTCTGTTGTATTTTATTCAACTTTTAATAAAACACAACTTTTATTCATCCGTCAATAGAAAAAACTTTTGCAGTTTTTTCTATTGACGGGTGTTTTCTTCAGGGACACCATATTATCATTATCTTTAAAACTGCATTTGAAACTTAATGCTGAGTTTTTACTTTCTGCAGTTGAAGTTATCTAAAGAAACTGTGTGTGGGTGCAGCTGAAAAAACGTCTTTTGGTAAATAACACAGAAATTCTGAAATCCTCTACTGCTTATATCAAACAGAATAAAAGAAACCAAAGCTAAACTCTAAAAGATTATTTATTTCAGCTTGTTTACAGTTATCCACACCTCACAGCTTTTTATGGGTTGATAGTTTTCCTGATCCAATCTGCATACTCAGGATCACAGAGGTCCATGAAGGCAGCCGGTGCTCTGCATACAAAGTCTGGATCTCCCACAAAAGAAGAGACCCCATAAATCCTGCCATTATGAACCACTCCTCCACCAGAGTCTCCCTGCAAGACAGAAATACAGTTTCCCAGTTTTATAAAATCTTTCTGTATTTTCAATGTTTAATAAATGCAGCTGTGAGCTGAGGGATCATGCAAACTCACTCGACATATATCTTTCCCAGGACTTTGTCCACAGAACCAGTGCTGATAGCTCCTGACTCGGTGGACCTCGGGGAATTTTTTCAGTAAAATATCATTGAGCTCTGTACAGCTGACAACCTCAGTCTCTGCACAGTGAAGAGAGGGTGATTCACCAGGTTCTAGAAAAAAGGGACAATTAGTTCAGCTTAAAGCACTTTTTTAAAAAAATGATGCAGATTTGTATTTTATGCAGAAATGCAGCAGAAAGAAATAAAATGGTCTGAGCTCACAGGAAAAGCTTGTTTTTGCTTTGAACACATTAGAAATGAAGCAAAATACAATTTCAGTACAAATATCTGCAACATCTCTTTACTAATAAAGTAACAGTTTGGATGGTTTGTTTTCTTTTTTCTTAATACAACAAATTTGTTAAAAACCATCTTACTTCTTTTCTCTTTTTTTTTTTACTTCTTTTCTCATTAGCTAGTCCAGTGGTGGCACCACAACCTGCGACCTCAACTCTGGAATGACACAAGAAGTGTTTGGACGCTTTTCTCTCCTTTTTTTGTCAGTTACATACAAATACATATATTGATTGTTTTGCACGTTAACTCTGAAATGTTGCCCTGAGGCCTGTACTATGAAGCAGGATCTCATCTCTCCAGGTAACTTCAGAGTTCTATATGAAGGATTTTGACTTCTTACCAGAGAAAATTGTAAGAGTAACCCTGACCTGCTGTTATATTAGTTATGTCCTTTATAGAGTTAGTCACCCCTTTATCATCACGCACCACACCTGGCTAGCATGCTTGCACTGTGCTTGCTCAACGCATTGGGAAACCATTCAAGCTCACTGCAGCACGTGCTACTTCCTGTTTTAAAGGGCCTTGTAGCAGCCCTTGTTACATGCGTGGGCACGGAGTGTGAAGCAGAAAGCACAGCTTAAAAGAGAAGTTGATATACCCGGCGGCGTGACACTGACTGGTGTTTTACACCCTTTTTGGCTCCTACTGTCACAGTCTGGCGAGAGCAGACTGTATGTATTGTGAAGAGTGGACCCAAAATGCAGACACCAAGGAACTTGGATCAAAACTTGAGTAACAAAAAACGAGCCGTTTAATGAGGCTGGCAGAAAAGGTACAAATAACGGGCAAGGCAAACAGAAATAGAACTAACATTAACCTAAACTGGGAGAACTAAACAAACAACATGGAAAAACCTGGACATGAAACCTAGAAACATGGCATGGAGAACATGGCGTGAACAACAGACGACCTGACAACCACACACTGAAAACAGAGGACTTAAATACACAGGAGGTGATTAGGGGAAGTGGAGACACATGAGGAAACAGCTGGCACACATGAACATAATGACGTCACAGTGGGAGAGTAAAACTGAACATGATGAACACAGAACACCAGACCTCTTCACAATAAAACAGGAAACATAATGAGACATAGACATGACAACCCGAACTTGACAACGTAAGACACAGACATGAAACGCAAGAAGAGCAGGGGAGATTTAACATGGTTGGAAACACGAGGGGAAAATAATAACTAGAAACACTTAGACATGATAATACAAACTTGATAACAAATGACACGCAGCATGAAACACGAAGGTTGAGGGGAAACTTAAATACAGGGGAAGAAAACACAAGGAGTCTAATAACCAAGTGAACTTAGATAACCTAATGAACAAAATAAACTCAAACTTAAAACGCTGGGTCAAAAGACCCAGGATCATGACACCTACCTCAAAGCACACTGTGCGCTGTCGATCTTACGTGCTGCACAATAATGTTTAATATTTAGTATTTACAGTTATATTCCCATATATCATCGTGATGTTTATTCTATTGCTCTCGTTTTCTTCTGCTTGTTTTCTTTTTTCATTCTCAGCAGGTGAAATTAAAAAATTATCTATTGTTAGCTAGTTTATTGTTTATTGTTTATTTATTGTGTCAATCTTTCTCCCTGTCCTATCCCCCAGTCATGTCTGTCCCGTCTTTAAAAAACGAAAATAAAATAAATACATAATTATAATAAAGGTCAATCAAATGGACCAATATGACAAGGACATGATGATCCACTTGGTAAAGTAAATCCACTTGGCATCTTTCTTGGCCTTCAGACAACAATTCTGATTGCTAAAGATCCAAACGGGACAACAAAAAAAACAAACAAAAACAAAACAAAAACATTTCTACGAAAAAAAACAAACCAAAAAAAAACACAGAAAACCGTACATTTGCACTTAATGCTTGAACTTAACACTGCTACTGTATTTGTTTTTGTCCCTGTTAGCCTTTATGAGCAGTGGCTCAGGAAGCACAGACCATCTCCATCCCAGTATCCAGAGTCAAATGCTCCTATAGGCCATAGCAGTGAATACCACATGGCACCATTCCTACCTCTTCATAGGAACAGAGACTTCTTCATTTCCAGCAAAGACCTGGGATATGAATACACCCACCTGCTAGATGCTAGTCAAAAGCTAGCAGAATCATTGTACCCTTCCCTCGACGAGTTGCGGGATGTGTGGCCGTGGCTGCTTCTTGCAGGGCTGGAGGAATTTTGACAATAGCTGCTGCGGTCCTAACTACAAAACTATGGTACAAAGGATCATCCTGGTTGCGTGCTAGAAGCTGGAAACATGCATTTGCTCTCCCTGAAAGACAACCACTTTTCCGGAGCGATGAAATAGAGGAGACCAACCAACATAACTACCAAACAACTATGTGAAGGCAAAGCCTGTCTAGCTTAGCCTTATCGATCTATGAATTTTAATATAAAAGCACAGTGAATTTTTACTTTGAACTATATGCTAACTAAAAACAACTTCTATGATATCTGATATTTCCAATATATTTAACTGTATTACAAGTGGGAATAAAAACCTGTGCATGCAGTAACTTTCAAAAATGGAAAAAAAAAATGTTCAGACCGCAGAGATCAAATGTAATATTAGTGCATTCCATAGATTATCAGCCAACAGCCTTGAAGACACACTTACTCTCTTTTAGTTTTCAGCCTAGAACGAGGAACCACCAGCAGGTTTCTGTCAGAAGACCTCAGTGACCTGCACCTTATAGATGGAAGCAAATGAAGTTTGATCTCAGCTTCATGCTCTTGTTCTGCTCGTGCTTGGATTTGAATTACATGTTCTACACACTTCACTGTATCTCACTGTCAGTTTGTCAATTTGTGACATTAATTCAGAGGAATATGGTGTAAACCAATGATTTATAAACCTAAAACAGGCCATGATCACTAACCAATGCTAACTTTGAGAAGCAATGCAGAACATATTGTGCCCTCTGTGTGGCTAATGGAGCTCTTAAGAGTTGAAGAGCAAAACAAAAGAAAAAAACCCCCTCACTCACGAGTGAGACTGCGTGCTGACAGAGAGCGAGTGGGTTACCTCTGTGTGACTTCAAGCTGCAGAGGGTAAGGCTCTGACTGTGGTCGGCGTATATGTGCCGAGCAGCAATTCAGAATACCCACCGTGCACAGTTTCTGTGAGGTTTGGCATAACTCGATGCATTAAATCATTTTCATATTATACAGACAGAATTATGCAGTAAGAACCAGCAGTTAAATATAGAAACTGTTGTTGAATACTCACTGATACACAGAGGCAAGAGAAGAGGCAGCAGACACAGTGTTCCTGCCATTCACCCTCAACAACTGCCTTTCTGTCTGAATGGTGACCATTGTATAGTCACCAGTGTCATGATGAAGCCTTATCATGCTGCATGAAAAGCTGCAATACTCCACACATTGATGCAAAGTTACTCATCAGCAGTTTTTGCTTTTGCCTTTCATAAAGTGCTGGGAGGGAAATGAAGCTGAGAAATGAAACTTTGAGTATTGTGTAAACCATCGATTTATTATAGAAGATCTACAGTATGAACTGACCATAAATGTACTTTGGTCAAGACCTGAATCAAGTTTCATCCAAAGGCTTGTGGCTCAAATTTGAGCAGGGCCTGACAGCTTCAGTAGAAAGACGCTGAGGGTCCTGTCACTGTTGTTGATGTCTCTGTCCTGAAAGATCACAGACTGCCCTGTGATTTGTGGTGTTTCTTGTGGACTCGTAAAATGATTTATTTATATGATATTGTCATGGTCCTGGGTCGTTGACCCAGCGTTTTGTGTTTTGTGATTATTTTCCTCTGTTCTAGTTATTCTGCGTCCTCCCCCCTTGTGTCCGGTTTGGGTTCTAGAGTTCCTGTTTTGTTCTGAAAGGCTGTGTCTGTTGTCATTGTGTTCAGCCTGTCTCCTCCGGTCCTCATGTGTATTGGGTTCAGCTGTTCTTCCCTCCTGTGTGTGATTAGCCGATTACCTTGTGTGTGTGTGTGTGTGTGTGTGTGTGTGTGTGTGTGTGTGTGTGTGTGTGTGTGTGTGTGTGTGTGTATTTAGTGGGTGTCGGTCTGTGTTGATTGTCGGCTCGTCTGCGTTCATCTAGCAGGTGTATGCCTTATACTGTCATCACTGCCACCCTGCTGCAACTGACTGAAGCATCCTGATGCCAGGCTGAGCATGCATGACGCATGATCCTGCGTGATCCCTTGCATGACCATCTGACTGTTCTTGGTGGAAGTGACTTGACAGAGCTATCGAGATGAAGTTCTCTAACCTGTACAACAACCCGGCCTGTGGCAGTTTGCGTGTCGCCTCCACATTGCCAGAAATCACTAGCATATCCAGAAACTTCCTTGGCCAGCATTTAGTGTTGATGTCTCTCCCACTGAATATGCCTGGGTAATTTTGGGCTGGCATGTTCATTAGAGGCAACCAGAACCCATTGCAGCTGGATGCTGCATTTATCTATGAATGGAAAGAAATTGCTCAACAACAGATCTGCAGTCTGTGCTCAGACAGGTGACTGCTTGCACCTGTCTGAGGTAATACTGTCAAGCACCGTCATTATAACAGTCTTGTACTATACATACAGTGTATATGTGTTTTGTTTCTTTCTTTCTTTCTTACTACTATTGTACATCAGTCAAGTGCAGGAGCCCATTTTTCCAACTAGATAAAAGTCTAATACAACCCAAGAAAACAGCTTAGCCATGAATCACACTTTGTAATATCTGTGTTTGGATATTACAAAGTGATTTTATTAAACAAAATGGCCTATTAAGGTTAAATATGAGCTAAATATGATATTGTAGTCCATTCATAAGAGTGTTTTGAAGTGCTTATTTTACTAGTTGACCTCTGTGAGGCAAACATACAAAATGCTGTATGCTATCTGTGAGGCTCATATGCAATTTCTTAAATCCGAATCAAATCAAAACAAAGCTTTTATGCAATGAAAGGTTTATTAAAACAATGTAAATATACATTTCAAAACAATTCTATGGGGCAACAGTTGCCAAGGCATGATGATGTCATAGGCTCCATTCCCCAAATTCCACAGTTAGGTTTGATTTTGTGATCTGAACACTTCAAGACAAACTTCAGACAAAAAAAACTAAGAAAAACAGTCACAAAACTCAAGATGAGTGAAGAAGGCCAGCCGCCATACAAGTCCAGCTCAATGTATAATGAACTCCGTTTGGAGGGACAATTTTGTGATGCAATCATCAAAGTGGAGGATGTTGAATTTCCGGTCCACAGGATCATCCTATGTAACTGTACGCCGTACTTCAGGTGAGTTGCTTACCTGATAATGTGAAGGACAGTTGACTGATTTATACCTGTGAAAAACGTAATTCATGGTCTTAGTTGGTGAAACAGTGCCAACAAAAAGGAACGGGTTGAATCATAAAACTTTTCTGATAGAAAGACTTTGTCACGGTCAACTGACAGATACACCCAAAACATAATGCAAACATTTGCAGATTTCATCTTTACCTTCACAGAGCTCCAGATTCCACTTCAGTAAATGTGCCATTTAAAAAGCACTGTGAATCACTTGGTGATTGTGTGAAGTCTAATTGAAGTGTTTTATTAAGTTACATTAATATCTTCCCCACTGTTATTGAGACAGTAAGACACACCAGACTTCCTGATACTAAAAAGGTTGAACTTTGTTATACAGTTATACGCTGAGCAAAAGTTTTGAGTTGCCTCTCATTTTTTTATATTTTGCTTTGAAACAGATGGTTTTTTAAAAGTCCACTTGAGCAATAGTTCTGTGTTTTTTTGAAGACTTATAAAGGTTTCGTTTGGACATTTTTCACCCTTTTTAGTCCAGTGCTTGTACCCGATCATTTTCAGAGGAATGGTTTCCTCATCCTCATCAGAAATGGTTTCATGGTTCATGTAAAACCTGTTAAAACCAATAAATAAATGTTAAGAAAACAAAAAGAAAAGAAATGGTTGTGGAAGGGAAACAGAGACTGTAATTAAGCAACATGCACTGGAACTTCCATAAGGAAAGGAAACAGACTGAGGTATGCCAAATTACGTAATAACTAGACTAAATATCAGGGTAAACTGGCCCTATGGAGTTGATTTCAATATTTGTCATAGAGGTACAACAGTGAGTGTTTAGAGTTAACTTTAAAGCACGGTGGAGGCTCTGTCATGGTGTGGGACTGCATTGTGTTTGGCAATAGCTTCATAAACATGGTGCCAATGTAATAAAGACATTGAAAACCCAACAATCAAGTGCACTAAACATGTACAAACTCTGTTTTGGAGTTACTTGGAGTACTTGTGCATGACATAGTTTATTATCTTGTTGCCTCCACACCTTTTAATATTCTCTACTCTGTCTCCATCTCTACCCTCAGGGCTCTTTTCACCCACTGCAGCGACCCAGACAAACAGGTCTTCAACATACCTGGCTTGTCTTCTGAGATGATGGCACTCATCATTAACTTTGCTTACACCGGCTCAGTTTCCATAGCAGGGGAAAATGTAGTGGAACTTCTCATGGCAGCTGATCAATTCAAAGCAATGGACATTGTGAAACTCTGCTCTGACTTCCTCGGGGAGCAACTGTGCCCAGAGAACTGCGTTGGCATTTGGCAGTTCACAAAAGTATGCTTATCACCCGAACTACGCGCCAAGGCCTACCACTACATCATCAGTAACTTTGAGCAGGTTGTTCTTGAGGAGGAGTTCCTGCAGCTAACTGTGGAGGAACTTACTGACATCCTTGATAGAGAGGACCTCAATGTGCAGTTGGAGACCACTGTGTATGAAGCGCTTACAAAGTGGATTAGCCATGTACCTGTACAACGGAAACAACACCTCACCGCTCTGTTGTCCAAGGTCTATAAACTTTCATTACTACATTTAGTTTGGACTTAAATCTTCAGTATTTAAGTCATAGATTGAGTCGATCCATCTGGGTATAAGGATGCTTTAATATCTTGAGATGTTGCTCTTTTCAGGTGTAGCCAAACCACATTTAAGAAATTCTCTTCAAGAGCATTAAAACCGTATCAGATCTCTACATACATACTATAGAATAAATTATATTTATTAAGTATAGTTGCTAGGGCTATGACTAAAAACTGTCCCTGTTGACGAAAAGGCTAATGGTGTCTGACTTTGGTCTCTCTCTTGCTAGCAATAAGAAAATTAAACAACATTAGGAGCATTATCCTAAAGAAGCTTGAGTTTACTAAAACTGATGTAGTTGAAATTCATAGTCACATTCTCTTCTGTCATCTCTCTATAGGTCCGACTGGGATTGATGACGTCAGACTACCTGAAGGACCATGTGCTGTCTAGTGAGCTGGTGGAGGCCAATTCTGAGTGCCTGTCCATGATAAGTAATGCCATCTTAGACATACATGATCTAGGAAGCAGACCCTTCATATCTGCCTTGTATCACCCTCTTGCTCGTCCGCGCCTGCCTCATTCCATCCTGCTGGCCATTGGGGGGTGGAGTGGTGGTGAGCCAACTAACGGCATCGAAGCCTACGATTGCCGGGCTAACCGCTGGGTCAACGTAACGAACAACCTCGAGTGTCCTCGTGCTTATTATGGAGCCGCATTCCTCAACGGGTACGTCTACTCCGTTGGTGGCTTCGACGGGGTGGAGCATTTCAACAGCGTCCGTAGGTTTGACCTGACCACTCGCGCCTGGAATGAGGTGGCGCCCATGCACTCCCGCCGCTGCTATGTGAGCGTGACTGTGTTGAACGGGTTCATCTATGCCCTGGGAGGCTACGACGGGCATGTACGACTCAGCAGTGCAGAGCGCTATCAACCTGAACTCAACCAGTGGAGTCTTATTGCACCGATGCACGAACAGAGGAGCGACGCCAGCTGCACAACACTTAACAACCGGGTGGGTGAAGTAAAAGAGTAGCAGAGAAATAGAGTAGGGTCTCAGGCACACAGGCCTAGAGACCTGTCAGCAACCTTTGGTAACAACCAGTTGCTAGGGAAAAATGTGTACTCCTCAGCTGGTTAGGCAGTGATTGTATGAAAGACTACAGATTTCTACAGCAAATAGTTTGAGTATTTGCAGACAAGTCAGAATACTCCATGCAAACCTCAACAGTCTGCTTACGACCAAAGGAAACACAAGGAGGCTTGTGGTGCAACACCTTCCTGGTTACAATTTCACAGTAGTGACAGCCATCAACCTCCAGCAACCACTTGCCAACCAGTCAGGGAATACACATTTTTACAGTGAAGCGAGGTGCAAGATAGGTCACAAACTGGTTTCTATGTTCATGTTTTCAAATTTAAAAGTATAGTTTAAAGTTGAAAAATATACTAATATATATCTATTTTGTTTCTAACTGATCACAAGTGCATCTTTGCATTTATGTACAGTACTTTAGTTGAGTTGACTTGTCAACTAAAATATAACAGATATTACAAAAAATTGTAAAACACATCATTCTTTTATTATATTAAGATCCCATATTACAGTTATTTATCTGCATTCCTGAACAGAAAAATTAGCCTTATTGATTGCATGTTATGTTTGATTCATTTCTGGCTTTCTGACTCAAAGAAGTCCCACATACTCAGGTAAAATTTGGGTACATAAACATGTTTTTATGAGAGGTAATTGTAAAACACACACATTTGTTAATTGTCATATTTTTCAGTTGGACACTTGGGTACTGAGTATCGGTCTTACTTCACAAATGATGTGGAAACATTTCACTTACAGGTAACATTGTTTCCAACTGAAATCTAAGAAATGTAAAAATTTTTAATGTCCCTTTTTTGTTTTCAGATTTACATTTGTGGTGGACTCAATGGCAACGAGTGTCTGCAGACAGCTGAATATTACAACCCAGAGAGCAACCAGTGGACGATGATCAGTCCCATGAACAGCCGCCGCAGCGGGATAGGTGTCATTGCATATGCGGATCATGTCTTTGCAGTAAGACCACAAAGTAGTGCTGACACTCACGTAACATACAAATCAAATCTGTAATGTGCTTTGATCAGTAAGGTTTAACACAGATTTGGCTGACACAGAATTTGGCTAACTTTGTTTTGTATTTATCAATGATCAGATTCCTATCCTGACCACAGGTTCAGAGAAGGCATTCTTACTCATTCTATGTATTAATTTAACTGATTGGTGATGTTTCTGCCTCTCTCTTTTTTTTTTTTTCATGTGCCTCATTCCCAAAATGTTGTGTCTTTGATGATTTCACATTTCACTCAGTACAACAGAAATACTTATTCAAAACCAACATTGTCATCCTCATCGTTCCATAAAGGACATATGTTAGAGACAATTTCAAACTTATCCTGCAATACCTTTAGAAAAATGAGGGAATAAGCCAAGTGATTAGAACTCATCCTCTGGGGACGGTAGGCATTTTAGCTGTAAATTTATCTTGCTATTTGCCTTAAAACCACTTATTTAGTTGTTTTGCAGCTGCACCCTTTGGTAAAAAGCAAAGATTTTAGTCTCACCTTCTGAGACACACTTCTTTATTTAGCTAGCTACCGTTTAGTATTTATTTTAGTCTCTATTCAAAAAAAGGAAAAGTTATCATCAGCAGAATGCAGTGACCTTACCCTGGTGCTGACCTCAGGGTCTTTGATCAGGCTTTTAGGCCCCAAGGCCTATCAGGGCTACTTTAATCTGTTATAGGAAGAAAGGACTGGAACTCAATGTTCCTTTTTGGACTAAAGGCAAAAGAGCTTTGAAGACATTTATACTGAAAACACAAATACTTTGTCGAGGGCTATTCATCTTTGTTGATAATAGCGTGGTGTAATAGACAACAGTGCTTTAATAGCTGTAGTTGAGGCTTGAGTGAAAAAAGGTCTCATACAGACTTCCACAACAGCTGGCTTCTACTTTATTTTACTTTTTCCTTTTAATTCAGAAGTCATTTTCACACACCACTGCACCCTGATCTTTTCTAGACATTCCCAACAAATGTGGGCCTGTGAGAATGCAAATACTGGGACGTTAATGAGCCTTTTTTAAACAACTTTTATGTGTAAACTCCATATAACAGCATGAGAATATGTCAGGTAGGTGTTCGCTTTATCCAGGTAAAACCCTAAACCAATCAGAGTATTTCCAGTAGTCAGATCACACCTAAGGTAAACAATCTCCTTGTATCTGCTACATATTAAGGGCAACTTGGGACAATATTGCAACTTAATTCTTCTGTCACTTTCTGGAGTATCTGTGCAAAAGCAGCTAAAGACATATAGCAGGTGCATTTTCTTACAGGGGTACGGTGAAGCTGGTTACACTTACATTCAATCATTTGAGCCACGTATTTACTTTTAGGTTGGTGGCTTCGATGGAAACAACCGTCTGCGCACCGCTGAGGCTTACAACCCGCATACCAACACGTGGAACCTCGTGTTCTCTATGCTGACCCCGCGCAGCAACTTTGGCATTGAGGTAATTGATGATCGCCTCTTTGTCGTCGGGGGTTTCAACGGCTTCACCACCACTTCGGACGTCGAGTACTACACCGCTTTAACCAATGAGTGGTATGAGGCGTGCGGCATGGATATTTTCCGCACAGCCTTGAGCTGCTGTGTGGTGTCCGGACTTTCCAACCTGACTGAGTACACCTTTCCTCGTGACTTCCTGCCACTTGAAAATGTTCTAGAATTAGCAATGGAGTCAGCAGAGTCCACGTAACATCTTTAAAGTGCAGTACTGCCATGTGTCAACATCTGAGTCTCCAACATGAAGGACTGAAATAAATCTTTAGAGCATTAAACTGCTGGTGAACTGGACATTTTTTGTATGTATCTCAAAAACTTTCAGTAGGAGAGCCTGCACTGTAGATACTGGGTTTTATTAAGAGAATGCAATTGCAACAATAACAAATTGAAAAGATTTTTTCATTCCCTGTAATGTATGGCTGCTGAGTAGCCATACCAGACATGCACACAGGGTGACCAGATCACAATAAGCCGCATGTCGGACTTATCAACTCTTGCTAGGTAAACACCATAAGAATAAAGGGAAGTTTTCACTCTCCCTTGTTATTTCAGCTGCGGTTCTGTCTGGTAACAGTCTATAGGTTTGAGTAAGGATGTATCCAATATTTTACAGTTGTACTAGCCAATACCCAATAAAGCAATTCTTACTTTTATACCAAACTAGTCAGTCTCAGCTTAGTCAATTTACTCTTTCACAGTAGAGCCTATTTTCTGAATAGTCTTCTGTCTAAACTCAACATATAAAAAAAAAAAAATCTTAAAATTAACTAAAAGCGAGGCTGTCTCTGCACTGCACAGACCAAACACAAAATGTCGGCATGTTAGCCAATATTATCGTGCACCCTTAATTATAACACTGGGCTAACCTGGCCAAATTACAAACAAAAATCAATCACAACCAACATGGACTGTAGTAGCCGTGGAAGGAGAGAGGAAGTGCTTTCCTATAGTCCATCTGACCATATTGGCTTTACTGGCCAATAAAAGCAGTCCACTCAGCCATGCCAGAGGGGCCGATGGCGCGATATGGCCACCTCGCTTCTGTCAGTCTGCCCCAGGGCAGCTGTGGCTACAACCGTAGCTTGCCTCCACCAGTGTGTGAATGCGAGAGTGAATGAATAGTGGCATTGTAATTAAGCAAACTTCCTGTCACCCACACCATTTCCTGTCACACACACAGCACGCAGCTTCTCAGAGCAGCTCAAGCTGCTTTTCTGTTTCTGCAGGCTAATCAAACTTATTTTGTATTTACAATCTACAAACCCTCTGTAATTCTACTAACTTTTGATCCAAAATGTAGCATCATTCACACAATGATTTCATAATCCTCTCACACCTTTATTTATCATTCAAAACCTTCTACTCACCACATTCACACACTTAAACTGTGACCAGAGTTGAGGAATATAACTCAAAACAAGCTTTCCTAAAAGTATTTTAGACATGCTTGTCATAATCAGAAAGAGCAAGTCAACAAAAACAAAGAAAAAAACGATTGAAACCTCTATTAATTCTCACAGCACACACAAGAAATTGAAAAAATAAAACACACCAGCAACTATTGCTGGAGAGAAGTTACTACTGAAAGTAATATGTTAATCTTAAGTATATACAATGCACTCACTATATTTATATATCTACATCCAAACTCAGTCAATTACTATACATCCACTACAGCAACTCAAAACTTTATTTATAGCCCTCTAATGAACATAAATGGTGTCTTAAACACACATTCAACAATGTTTGCAGCAGTATTTGTAAAACCAGCTGTGGCTTAAACAGTTCACTGCTTACTAATTTGCATTTTCACTCACACACACACAGTCTAAAAATAGCTCCAGCATTGCCTCAGACTCCTTTCACACAGAGATCTCTTATTTTATATTACAAAGACGTCTTATATTTACAACCACTGTCAGATCTGTCAGCTTCAGCGCCTAAACAATTTTGACAAATTTAAGTTAACGGTCCAACCGGTAAAGTCCAACTTTTTTGTGATCAATTAACCAGTATCAGACTAACTGTTTCTGGCCTCATCTCTAAAATCCCTAAGTTAATTTAAAAGCGTCAACCAACCCAAACTTTGCCTGAAGCTCTATTTTTTGGCGTTTCACAGCCAAGGCTTACCCAGAAGTTTTAAGTTAAAGTTACACGCCCGAAGTCCAACTTCTGCTGGCCAAAAAAGCGCAGACTACCGTTCCAAACGGTAAGGAGACTAACTCCTAGTTTAATTCCAGGATGCCCTGTACCCCACAGTCAAGCCAAACTGAACTAACCCTGTTCGCCGACAGGTCAATGTCGCGCGTCCACGACAAGGAGGGAGCGTAACCTCCGGGCTCTGCGCTTCGTAGCAGACTCTAACTGCCGTCCTATAAAAATTTATAACACTTTAAAACAACAATCAACACCCAAAACAAGTGTATGACAGAGGCAGATCTACCCTGATGGACAATGGGGACTCCAACCCACAAAATGACCAACAAAGGTCTGACCTAATGACCAACCAGGACTTTAACCCACAAAATGACCAAATTCCCTAAATCCTACGTGAGCCTCGAACTCACTTTCACTGTTTTCTTTTTCCTTGGGACTCCAACCCAATTTCTTAGCAGACTCTAACTGCTTTAACTTCTTCGTAGCAGACTCTAACTGCTTCAACTCATGAGATTTTTCATCAAAATCAAAACAGACATCTACCAGTAATTTCAGTGAGTAGACTTAAATTTTATCATGTCCAATTTGGCACACTTTGGAAATAATTCAACAGGTAGTGTCTTACCTTTGGATAAGCCGGCTTATGCCCACTCACTTCGACCACTGGCACTCATGTCTGCCCGTCCGACCACCTCAGACCACCGAATTTCTCCGTCTACACCTCCAATTCTCTCCCTCCTCAACCACCGGACGAAGCCCCCAAATCTTAAGGTTCACATAATTGAGGAAGGAGCGTACAAACAACCATTGGTCAAACAATTGATTTTAATGAATACACGCGTGGGAAGACCACTCTGTACGCAGACAGGGATTGATCTTCGACTTAATCAAAGCATACACAGATTTTTATAGCATCAGGGTTTGAATTAAAGACGCCCCTTCATACGTCACAGACAGAATATATATACCGGTATACGTCAAATCAAAACCACAATGACTTTTAACACGGTTTAAAAGAACATTGTCTTCTATCTCGTCTGAAACACGAGCCCCACATCCTGCCAGACGCTGTTCCTCTTTCCAGAGACAAACATGACCAACTTCTCACCTATACATGAGTCTCTCTGAGTGTGTGTGTGTGTGTCTATGTCATCCTCAAATGCTCTCTCAATTCACCCGTTGCACTTCTGACCTTTTACCAGACCAGAGGCTCATCCTTATGTGTAATAACCTAACTGAAACTACATGTACTATGTTGAATAAATGTTTTAATCAAGAACCTCTACTAAGAGCTTAATAAAAGAATATAAAAGTATAACAGACAATTTGAATAACCTAGTAATTCAAATAGCCTCGTCTAGCCTGCTCCTCAGAATAACTTAGACTCTGCTTTCACTTCTGCAAACTCTCTGCAACTTCCTGTCAACTCCTGCAACTTAGTCTTTCTGAAAGACACACACACTGTTTAAACCTCGGAATACAATATCAATGCTGCAGATTATATTATTAATGCAATGGTAATGATGATGATTATTTAACAATAGCAGTAAAATAATTTCCCTGCTCCACAGCGCTTTGGGTGCCTTGAAAAGCGCTATATAAATCCAATCCATTATTATTATCATTATGCTCTTCTTGTAAGATGATGTGAGATCTTTCTCATGGATTTTGTCCAAGAGAACCTCCGTCTGTATGACGGAAAGCAGAGTGGCTACACATTTTGGGTATGTAAGGTGAAGGGTGTAATAGTAGGCCATAAGGTATAAAGCACCCTCGGTAACCAAGTCTTTTGGAAATGTGGTTATTGGCACATCTCCTACCGCTAGGATGCAGTTGGATGGACTCACAATCAGGACTGGGCAGGAGAGAGGACGTTTCATCAGATAGGTATTAGGGTCTTCTTGGTCCTTTAACAGATAACACAGACATACTTTTGTAAGGATGATGCACTTTTGTTTCAAACACATAACTAAAGCTAAATTACAACAAAAGTTGAGGTTCTGAGAAAACACATCTGAAATTGCTACTTTTAATTATTCTCGATGGAATTACTGTTCACATCTGTCTAGCCTTCCTGAAAAACAGAAAACCAAGGCTACATTTAGTTAGGTATCATTGAGGTGATAAAAATGTGCTACCACGTAATGCATCCATGTTTGTATTTACTGGTCACAGAGATCTAACATGTGAGAACCCTCATTCCAAAAATGTGTTTTAGGTGCCTTTTGAAGGCTTAGAACATATAATATGTGAATATAAAATACTTTGGCACTCATCAGAAGCATTTTTTTAATACTGTTGTCCCAAAAAGAACAAAAACAAAAAACAACTACTACATTTTACACAACTCACCTCAAGGACATGCACCAGAGCCTCACTCGCATCCCGTGCCCTCTTTGGAGGAGCAGAGGTGGATGGGAACAGTGATGGCAGCACATGTAGCATCTCAAGAGCCTGTTCAGCTATACAGAAAAAAGAATCATCATCTCATTACCAAACTTAAACAAAATCCTCAAGATCAAAAAAACAAACAACAACAAATATTTGGCCAGTGACAACCATCGTGGATTGAAAAGGTGAACAACAAGACACTAGCACATGAAAGTTAAAGCTGTAATCCATAGTTTAAGCTTGTCACAGTAACCTAAAAAAATGCTAAATGGTGTAGATAATTGTAGTATACTGTGTTTACAGTAGGCTAATATGACTTATGCTTGAATGCTAACTACACCTACATTGGCCTACATTGCATTAATGTCAGTCTGTAAAACTTAATGCTCAAGAGGGGAGGGAGGGGGAACAAAAAGGGATTTATCTTACATTGTATGTTGTGTAGTGAGCCTACACAACAACCTTTTCCTAAACTGGCCTGTTGGTTTGTATTTTTAGCCTTTTGTAGTGTTGAGTCTGTTTTCCCTGCGCGTAACTAGCATCCAGAAATGCATATACTATTATATATTGTACATATATTTATTAGTTTCAGATGTAGCCATTCTTGTATTTTGCTTGTTTACATTATTGTATTTTGCACAACTCTGTTGCTTGTGAAGCTCGCACACAAGAATTTCACTCACATGTGCTGTACCAATGTACCTGCACATGTGATGTGACAATAAAAGTGATTTGATTTGATTTGATTTGATAAAGGTGCGGCTTTCAGCTCCTTCAAGAAGGAGAGGGGGAGTGGGGGATTAGGCCTTTAAAATTTCAAATTCTCCTCCTCCTGTCCTCAGTGACATTACTTTACAGACTACTGCTTTAACATGCTTAAAGATCCAAACTATACTCTGATGACCAATAACACCAAAACATCATTGCTTACCTTTATCCATTCCCATTGGGGGCTTCAGCGTCTTTTTCCATACACCAAAAAACTGCACCTTCTAGTCAAAAAAAAAAGAAAGCTTGCCATCTTCCCTTCAGTTCATTGATGAAGTTGGCATTTTCTTTATCCAAAATGTGATGAAGCTCCTCCATCACCTATAAAATATTCAGCATACCAATACAAACATGTCAATGCATCACTGAGGAGCAAGAAGTCGGTATGATAAACATTGTTTGGCTTGAATCACGTGGATTCAACAATGACTTACATGTCCAATGTCCTTGAAGCAAGGATATGCTTCTAGAAGCTTTTTGTGTCTGTCCTCCTCGCGAATAGTATTTGAATCAATGAATGCTCTTCTGGCTGAGAGACATCCTGGTGGTTTGTGTTTTTTCTTTTAAACAAAGTTTGTAGGGTCTTGTAGTGTTTGGCCAATGTTGCTGGACAGTGGGTGTCTGGACTGTTGATATCTGCAGGCTTGTTTGCTGCAAGACACAAAATTATAATGTCTCTCACTTTAAAAAAAAAACTCATGTCATTAAAATGACAAGTGTCAGAAATCTGCCATAAAAAAATATAGACTATACTTTAATGGAGTTAAATCTTAAAACCCCCCAAAAAACTACAGCTCTGAACTTAACTATTAAATACTTATTCATTTTTCAAAATATTTACCATGTAAATGCCAATTTACATATGGTCATGCAATCATATACAATTATATGTAGGCACACAAGTGCACCACTATAAAGATGTGCCCACACACACACACAGCCATGAGGCAGTTGGATGGACTCACTATTAGGACTTGGCAGGGTAGAGGGTTCTTCTTCAAGTAGGTTTTGTGCTTTCCTTTTTCCTTAAAGACATAGCAAAGAGATATTTTGTGTCAGGGTAATACATTTTAAAAAATTTGTTTGGAACCTAAATTAAAAAAACAGTTAAAAAGAGAAAAAAAAAGCCTCTAGTGAGGCACATTGTTTTTAAAAACATTACTTTACATGATATACTGAGTGGTTATAGACAGTGATGTTGCACAGACTTATACTATAAACACACCACAGTACCCAGCTCTTTAAATTTATAATATACTGGCTTTTATTAATACCAATACTTTAGTAACATTCATTTCCACAGAAATGTTAACAAACTGATGATAAAACAGGAAAAATGTGATGTAGTTATCATTTTCTGATGCCCATTTTAAAGCCTTTTACTTCTGTCATGTCAGGACTGCCATCTTGACTCAACATGCAGGTATATTTGTTTTATTTTTTTTATGATGACCACACAGTGACCGGTTTGTAAATGTAAAGTTGAAACTCACCTTCTAACTCACTTGTTTTACTGGCCGACTCTGGGCTGCTCCTCCCTTCTGTGGACAGATCCAGAATGATTGTTGAGTCACTTGAATCCATTTCTTCTACGTCACTTGGCTGATCAAGACGTCGCCTCTTGGCAGAGCTGCAAAGATTAGTCAGTTAATCAATTAGTTATCAACTATAAACTCAATCAATTCATATCTTTATTGTATAGCCATTTTCATATATACAAAGTGCTTCTTCCTTTCATGCTAAAACAGGTGAGGAAACTAAAGGCAGGTCACCAAATACTTGATTGATCATTTTGGATCACTTCTTTCTTTCCTTAATAAAATGCCCAAACATGATTTTAGCTTTTTTGTTTGTCCTCTATCGTGGAAATTAAAATTGTCAGGTTGTGGACAAAAGAAGACTTTTGGGGAAAAACTTTCACAACTTTCAGACATCGTACTGACTAAACATCTCATCAATTAATGAGGAAAATGAATAACAGAATTATCATTGCTAAAATTAAAATTAATTAGTTGCAGCCTTACCTCTTTGAATGTCTCCCATCTGGAGTGGCTTTTTGGGGGGATCTCACATTTTGCAGTCTTTTGTTTAGCTGTGTGTACACAGTAACCTGTATAGGACATTTAATACATTTTTCGAACCACTACTAAAATGTCCAACATGAAACACTTTGGTATTGAAGTGGATGCATTTCACTTACCCATGTATTCTTGATGCCTTGGTCCTGTAGCATAGGGTAGTACTGCACTATTCTCTTTGCCATTGCTGTAATTTCTGGTTTTGACGGGTATCTATCAATCAATCAATCAAAATCAATCAAAATTTATTTATATAGCACATTTTTAAAGACCGAAGTACACCAAAGTGTTTTCCAGTAAAATCATGATACAGATAAAAATCACAATATAAAATATAAATTACAGATATAAATAAAATATAAAATAATTACATAATCCAAATGCAAAGCCAGATGTAAATTACCCTAAATCGCCTTGAATGCCAGGTTAAACAAATACGTTTTTAAACGTGATTTAAAAGACTGAATGGAATCTGATGCGCGAATATGAAGAGGAAGAGTATTCCATAACCTGGGTGCAGCAACGGCAAAGGCACGGTCTCCTCTGGTCTTCAGCCGAGACCTAGGTTGCACTAAGAGCAGTTGGCCCGATGATCTTAGTGCTCTCTGAGGGCTATACAGACAGAGGAGATCAGCTAGGTAGTCAGGTGCCATATTGTTTAGAATTTTACAAGTAAACAATAACATTTTAAAATCAATTCGGTATTTAATAGGAAGCCAGTGTAAATTTTCCAGAACAGGGGTGATAGAATCGTACTTTCTAGTGCCGGTCAAGAGACGTGCTGCGGCATTTTGGACCAGCTGCAAACGCTGAAGAAGAGAAGATTGTAGGCCCAAGTAGAGAGAATTACAATAATCCAGTCTTGAAGTGATGAAAGCATGAATGAGTTTCTCCAGATCTTTGTGTGGTATGTAAGGTTTAGCCTTAGAAATTAGGCGTACTTGGTGAAAGCTGGTTTTTACCACAGTAGAGACCTGTTTATCTAGTTTGAAGGAACTATCCATGAAAACTCCAAGATTCCTAGCAGCATCAGTAAGGTGGTTAGCAACAGGCCCGAATGTGCCAGTCAGTTGTCCCAGAGGCATATTTCTATCAAAAACAATAATTTCTGTCTTCTTTTCATTTAAAGTAAGAAAGTTACGTCATAACCAGTTTTTGACATCGCTCAGACAATCAAACAGAGGATGTAGTGAAGATGAAACATCCCCAGTCTATGGAAGAAATATAGTATCATCAGAATTCAAGTATTTTTAGACATTGAATTTATGACACTGAATTTTTATCCTCCAAATTTCCCTGCAAAAATATTCACCTGCAAAAATTCACCTGCAAAAAATTCACCTGCAAAAATTCACCTGAAAAAAATTCACCTGCAAAAATTCACCTGAAGAAAATTCACCTGCAAAAGTGATGAACTTTAATGACCCAAGCCAGAGCAATCAGCACCAGATCGAGTCGAGTGGCTCTCAGCCAATTAAATTACGCTGTTTGATCACATGACACCGTTAGCCAGCAGTGTGTCTCCTAAAAGAGAGCTGTTTAAAGGTGAGTGATTAAGTTTTTCTCCTAAATAGAGATCATTACAGAACGCCTAGTCCTACTTAAAATCCCATTTATTATTATTATTTTTTTTTTATCATCTACTCGAACTAAGGAAAACGTTTGACTAACTCAAAGACAATTTCCACGCCTCCCCTGCCTGACTGCAGAGGCAGTTTTGAATTTAGGAGCGCCAAGATGGCAGCGGCAAACCCTGGCGGCTCTCCGGTGAGTATATATATATTTTTTTATCTTCAAGTTTGTCTTTTGAAACCTTAATTTTATTTAAATCCGTTGCTCACGTATAAAGTACACAGACGGGGTCTTTGCTCAACTCGTCTGAGGCGTGTCTCACTAAGCGCTACATGCTAGCATCCTGCTAACCGAGCTACCCTTTACATGCTGTGCTTTAGAAAATGGGATACTCGTTAAAAAAAATACTCCGCAGATATTGATAGATAGACGAACACTGCAAATATAATGTTGGAAACGAGAACGGCCTTTGGTGAAGGGGTAAAATACACCATGAATAGAGCCATAGAGTGAATGGCTGCCATGGTTGCAGAACAGCCTGATTTAATGACAAGAATGGGGAAGAGTGAGGTGAAGTGAACCAAAGCCACAAAACACGGTCAGACAAGGCGGCAAAAGGGCAGTGATCTGTCCGTCAGTATGAAGTTGGTGTGTGCTTTGGTGAACAAAAACTCCAGACTGGTAGCAGGAAGATGGGAGACTCGTGTTTCACTGGAATAGTGGTGAATTAAAACATCCTTTGTTGGGGACATTTCGGTGTAAATGCATCCATACAGGCAAGACAGAGGCAGACTAGACAGTGAAGAAAACAAGGCAAACATTAGAAATATAAAAACGGAAATATAGGATGAGTCGGGGATGAGTTCCTGCCCCAAGTGGAGGAGTTCAAGTATCTCGGGGTCTTGTTCGCGAGTGATGGGAGAAGGGAGCCGGAGATCGACAGACGGATTGGGGCTGCAGCTGCAGTAATGCGGACGCTGCACCGGTCCGTCGTGGTGAAGAGGGAGCTGAGTGTAAAAGCGAAGCTCTCAATTTACCGGTCGATCTACGTCCCTACCCTCACCTATGGCCTTTACATGACTAACGTCCCCTCTTCTCCCTACCTCACATTAGCCCCCATCTTTCTTCCAGGTGGAAAAGACCCGTCACCTTCTGGGAGAGGCGGCTCCCGTGGGAACAGCTCCCACCACCAAGTCCCTGAGCGAGTCTCTGTCCCCCAGCGTGAGCTCCAGCACTCTGTCCACGTCCACCTCCGCCTCCTCGCAGATCTCCAGCACCACCTTTGAAAGCGTGAGAAGGAGCTGGCCACCAAGGTGAGAAAAACGTGGGCTTAGTGGGCGTTCTTGTTGCTGCCTTCTTCCTTCTCTGCTCGGAGCTGATCGGTCTTGTTCCTGTTGTGTTGTAGTGCCTGCGCCTTCTGACACACACCTTCAATACTGAATACAACCAGCTGGTGAACAGCATCAGTGACTGCAAGGTGAGAAATAATACAAAGAAATAAAAAAATAGCCTTTCTGTGTCACATCAGGGAGTTCCTATATTGACGTCTACCTCATCCTGCTGTTGTTTCACTTCAGCTTTCTCTCATCTCACCGATCGGACGTGATCCATCCGTGACGAGCTTCAGCAGTGCCACCCTCACCCCTTCCTCTACCTGCCCCTCTCTCTCGGACTCCCGCTGTGGCTCCATGGGCCAGAAGTAAACATATTTTTAGGAACATTGACCTCGATCTGCAAACGGTTATTGACAGGTTATCCATTTGATTCTAACTTGGTGTGATTTGTGTTAAAGGACCCCTGAGAACAGCTCACGTGCCTCCAGTCCCTCCTGCTCAGACTGTGAAAACTTCCCGATGGTTCCCACTCTGGAGACCTCCTTCCTTGCGCGGGCTGCAAAAGAACGAGTTCCTGAACTTGGTGCCTGATATTGAAGAAATGCGACCAGGGTGAGTAATGCCATATTAACCCAAATACTGTCACTATGACATGTGTCTCACAGACCAAATGTAAGTCGACACTCATGTTCTCTAGTTCAAGCAGAAATGATGTGGATCGATTCAAATTCCTGAGCCTGGATGATTTCAGCTGGAAACAAACCAACTCTGCTTCTTCCTCAGATAATTCAATTCAATTCAATTTTATTTATATAGTGCCAAATCACAACAAAAGTCGCCTCAAGGCGCTTCATAGATAATAATAATGGATTGGATTTATATAGCGCTTTTCAAGGCACCCAAAGCACTTTACATTTACAAGCCATTATTCATTCACTCTCACATTCACACACACTGGTGGAGGCAAGCTACGGTTGTAGCCACAGCTGCCCTGGGGCAGACTGACAGAAGCGAGGCTGGCATATCGCGCCATCGGCCCCTCTGGCTAACACCAGTAGGCCGTAGGGTAAAGTGTCTTGCCCAAGGACACAACGACCAGGACAGAGAGCCCGGGGATCGAACCGGCGACCTTCCGGTTACAGATACAGAGAAAAACCCAACAATCATATGACCCCCTATGAGCAAGCACTTGGGCGACAGTGGGAAGTAAAAACTCCCCTTTAACAGGAAGAAACCTCCAGCAGAACCAGGCTCAGGGAGGGGCGGGACCATCTGCTGCGACCAGTTGGGGTGAGAGAAGGAAAACAGGATAAAGACATGCTGTGGAAGAGAGACAGAGGTTAATAACAGATATGATTCAATGCAGAGAGGTCTATTAATGCATAGTGAGTGAGAAAGGTGACTGGAAAGGAAAAACTCAATGCATCATGGGAATCCCCGGCAACTATGCAAGTTGTAAACAGTTGTAGGATTAAAGATTATTGAATGTACAGAATGATTATTTACACAGAGCTATACAGTAGTGCAGTTAAGATAAGTGAGGGTGTAGATAGTTTCTACAGAGGCTATATAAAGTGCTAGTGGTTGTGAGTGGTGGTTCACTCCATGTTATTATTGTGTGTTTGAGGGTACAGTTGTCCATTGTGGGTGTGTGTATGTTCAGTGCATGAGTTTAACGTGGGTCAGATGTCAGGAGGCAGAGTTCAGGAGTCTGACAGCTGTGGGGAAGTAGCTGTTCCGGTACCTGGTGGTCTTAGTCTGGAGGCTCCTGTGGCGCCTCCCAGAGGGCAGGAGGGTGAAGAGTCCATGTGATGGGTGACTGGGGTCTTTGATGATTTTCCCAGCCCTTTTCAGACACCGCTTCCTGTAGATGTCCTTTATGGCAGGAAGTGGTGCTCCGGCGATGCGCTGGGCAGTTTTCACGACCCTCTGCAACGCCTTCCGGTCCGAGGCAGAGCAGTTCCCGTACCAGACTGTTATACAGTTGGTCAGGATGCTCTCGATGGTGCAGCGATAGAAGTTCACCAGGATGTCTGAGGACAGGTGGTTCTTCCTCAGAGTCCTCAAGAAGAAGAGGCGCTGGTGAGCCTTCTTGACCAGCTTGGAGCAGTTGGTCGTCCAGGTGAGATCCTCGGAGATGTGGACTCCCAGGAACTTGAAGCTGCTCACACGCTCCACAGCCGTCCCCTTAATGTGGATGGGTGGATGTGGGTCAGCATTCCTCCTGTAGTCCACGATGAGCTCCTTGGTCTTCTCGGTGTTAAGCAGCAGGTTGTTTGTGTCGCACCACTCAGCCAGACGATCCACCTCCTCCCTGTAGGCGGCCTCATCGTTGTCACTGATGAGGCCAATCACCGTGGTGTCATCTGCAAACTTAATGATGGTGTTGGAACCATCAGCAGGTCTGCAGTCGTGGGTGAAGAGGGAGTAGAGGAAAGGGCTCATCACACAGCCTTGTGGTACACCGGTGTTCATTGTGATGGTAGATGAGCAGTGGTTATCCAGCCGGACATGTTGGGGGCGGTTGGTCAGGAAGTCCAGTAACCATTTGCAGATGAGGGAACTGATGCCCAGGTCTGTCAGTTTCCTGATGAGTTGTGAGGGGTGGATTGTATTGAACACTGAACTGAAGTCTATAAACAGCATTCTGGCGTAGGTGTTGTTGTTGTCCAGGTGTGAGAGGACAGAGTGCAGTGCGATGGAGACTGCATCCTCTGTGCTCCTGTTCTGGCGGTATGCAAATTGGTGGGGGTCCAGGGTGGGGGGGAGACAGGATTTGAAGTGTGCTAGGACCAGCTGCTCTAAGCACTTAGCTATTTACAGTTCATAACAAGAGACAAGGCACCATTTCTCTCCTTTGTGTTCCAGTCATCACAGCAGATTAAACTTTTAAAATATTTGCAAATAGTATAAAGAAATATATAAAGAAGTAAAACAGTAATTTATTAATACTTAGAAATACTAAAACTTACATTTGTCAGCAAAAACTGCTGCCATCTGAACCGAAACGTTACAAACCAGCTTACCCACAATCTGTGTATTTTTCTATGCTGGCTACTTAAATTGGCATCCAACAAGCTATTTGCTTTAATCTTTTATTAGACAAAGGCTGACTGGTTAGTTCAAGCTTCAACTGCATCCAAAGGACTGAAAATGTTTTAACACAGTGACTGAACTTGATTGAAGTCTCCGTAGTTTGTTGAATCTGTTTCGAGTGACTTATTTTCACAATTCCAGGAATTTTTAAAAGGCACCAAAAAGCATTACAACGCTGAGCTCGAGTCTGTGGACTTCAAAGGAAATGCAGAGGAGGCCAGGGTCCACATCAACAGCTGGGTGGAGAAGCAGACACAAGGTAAGCATAATGTAACTTTAAATGATCTCCACTGTAAATCCTTGGGGATCAGTTGTGTTGTGTTCAGTTGAGACATTATTACCGGATTGTCCACCGTCCACATTATTTTCTGTTTCCAGTTCTTCCAGTCTAATTTCTATTCAGTATTAAGCAGCACTATCTCTGGGTTTTACTGTTTGGTTTCATGCTATTAATAAAACCATCACAGCAGTATGTTGCTGTAAATAGCAGGCCAATTCTTCTATTCTTATTATATTATGTGATGGGTACTTCTACTTTGATCACTTGTGTCTTTAACATATTTTTATTTTTCAGGCCCATTTAGGATTGGCTGCTATTGATTCTATATCTTTATATTATCTTAAGTGCAGCAGGAAATTCATTCATTGTTTTTATAAAAGCGCGATACAAATACAGGCCATTTATAAATCTACCATCTATAATAATAGGATACAAGGACTTTCCATGAGGGTTATAGGACTGTGGTGCCACCTGCTGGAAATGAGACAATCTTAATCCCATTATTTTTGTAGGAGCCATTTTTGGGTTGATACCTCATGTTGCCGCTAGAGGTAACCTTTTTAAGTTTCTTTTTCTTTCTTTTTTTTTTTTTTACTTTATTTAACAAACAATGAGTATACAACATACGAACAGATGAAGTATACAAAACAACAGAACATGAACACAAAAAGCCAAGGGTAAAAGAAAAGGGTAACAATTATAAGAATACACATACATGTATTGTTTTGAGAGCCTTTGTGTTGGTGGAGTCTGATATTGATTGTATGTACATTTCCACATCCTTAAAATAATGACAGAAATATGGTGTTTTGTTAGTAAACTTACATTTATGGATAAAAAATGTAGCTAAAAGTATGAACAAATTCATCATAAAAAACATTTCTCATACTTCTTGGGGAACTTAAACAAACAGAATAAAACATTTTCCCATCGTAAAGAAAACTCCCTTAAAATATGGACAATAACAAACCTGCTAAATTCCTTCCAGAATCTCTGTGTAAAAGAACAGTACCAAAAAAGATGCGTCACAGTTTCTGGATGATCCCCACAGAAAGTACAATTAGTATTTATGTCCCTTTTAAATTTTACCATGTAGTGACTGGCTGGATAACATTTATGTAGAATTTTAAATGAGACTTCTTTCACCTTATTTACAATCAAATATTTATGGGGGACCATCCAGACTGTCTTCCACTTGATATCTGGAACATATCGGTTCCAATAAGATGTTATATATGGGAGAGAGACGATATCTTCTTGGAATAAACTACGTATTCTCTTATTGCTGTTACCAAGTTCCTGTGAAAAGCAGATTTTTCCTATTGGTGACTCAGCTGGATCAGGGAGAGTGACTGAGGTAGATATTGAGCTGTCAGTGTTTTTATATAACATTAAAGTCCCTGAGGGTGTGGCACCAAGCACCACTGAGGATTCCACCTTTTTAAGTTCCTGTATGGTAGGTTTATGTAAGGTATTTAAGGTGGACGCACGTAATCAGCGTCAGGTGTGTTGTTAATCATAAGAAGGCAAAACGTTTGTGACCGCTGCGCTTTTATCTTAAAATGTTTGGAACAAAGACCAAAAAGGACAAGATAAGTACTGCTGGAGTTATTGGACTGTTTAATTAATTCATGCATACCAGAAGCATCGCGTCACCCCCGCTAACAACCACCTCAGTGGCTTCAAGCCTACGCTTGAATTTTTGTTTTTTGTTCCCTGTTATACTGATCATAAAGCTTTTTCCCCCTTTTTTTAAAATAAAAACCATCTTGCTGTTGCCCTGTTTTCTGATTTTATAGCTGAAGATGTTGTACAGTAACTAGTGCATCTTTGGTAATAGTTAATAGTTTTCATAAATTCTTTTTACCAGATAAAATCAAGGACTTGCTAAGCCAGGATGCAGTGGGTAGCCTGACGAAGCTGGTTCTCGTGAATGCCATTTACTTCAAGGGCAGCTGGAACACGCAGTTTAAGGAGGAGAAGACTGCTGATGTGCAGTTTCGACTGAACAAGGTAACAGTGCAGAAAGGCAGCATAGGATGGTGCAGTTATACTTTGATCTGTCATACTACAAACGAGCTGTGGATTTTGCTGAATGAGAACATAAAGCGGCAGCACGGTGGCACGGTGGTTAGCACTGTTGCCGCACAGCAAGAAGGTCCTGAGTTCAATTCCACCATCAGGCCGGGGTCTTTCTGTGTGGAGTTTGCATGTTCTCCCCGTGTTTGTGTGGGTTCTCTCCGGGTACTCCGGCTTCCTCCCACCGTCCAAAGACATGCAACTTGTGGGGATAGGTTAATTGGATAATCCAAATTGCCACTAGGTGTGAATGTGAGTGTGAATGTGGGTGTGAATGGTTGTCTGTCCCTATGTGTTAGCCCTGCGACAGACTGGCGACCTGTCCAGGGTGTACCCTGCCTCTCGCCCTATGACAGCTGGGATAGGCTCCAGCACCCCCCGCGACCCTGAAAAGGATAAGCGGAAGCGAATGGATGGATGGATGAGAACATAAAGCCTGGAGCTCTGAGGGGATAAAATCGTGCTTTTAGGACGATCACTTTCCAACTTTATGCAGTTATGCAATGCAGTTTATTATTCATGTAATATCCAATAAGTTCTCAAATAAATCTCAAACAACAGCACATCACAAACTTCGGCTAACAAGAACAAATTGTGTTGTGACGTGTGCTCTACATCCAAATCCACTCAATGGCTGGAATAAAACCATGACAGAACTTTTTGAGATCATTTTGAGACTAAACACAAAAAACATTTCTCTTGTCTCCCCTATTTTTCAGAACGACACTAAGCCGGTGAAGATGATGCAGCAGAAAAGTAAATTTCCTTTTGCGACCATTCCTGAGGCCAACTGCAAGGTAACATCCATCACTTTCAGCTTATTACAGGATTTCACCAGCATGATCTAAAACTTGTCTTTTACAAATATCAGCCTAAATTTCTAGATTAGGAAGTCAGATCATCTTTGATGGAGTAATAAATAAAAACAATGTTTCTGGACAGATTCTTGAGATGCCGTATAAAGGAAATGACCTCAGCATGCTCATATTCCTGCCTAATGACATAGAAGATGATACCACAGGCTTGGAAAAGGTAAGATGCACTTACCAGTACTTTAATGTCCAGTTTCAATCAGACAAGCTAGTGACACTGTATCCACACAGCTGGAGAAGGAGCTGACCTATCAGAACTTTGTGGACTGGACTCGCCCAGACATGATGAGCCCCAACGAGGTTGATGTCAAGCTCCCTCGATTTAAGATGGAGGAGAAGTATGACTTGGAGAAAATCCTGACCAACATGGGAATGGAGAACGCTTTTGACATCTACAAGAGAGACTTCTCTGGTGAGAAATATTGCACCAATGAGACACACTGAATCAATTATACAGTTATATTGAGAGCACAAAAACTGCAAAACATCATCTGGTAAAGAAAAAAACACAACTGATTTCTGGGCTCTTCATCTACTAGGAATGTCTCCAGCAAATGACCTGATAGTGTCCAAAGTTGTCCACAAGGCTTTGGTGGATGTAAATGAAGAAGGAGCTGAGGCTGCTGCTGCCACTGGGGTTGACATGGAAGTCCGCTCTATAACGATTCCTGCTGAGTTTGTTGCCGACCATCCCTTCATCTTCTTCATCCGACATAAACCCACCAAGAGCATTCTCTTTGTGGGCCGGTACTGCTCACCCGAGTAAACACGAGCTGACATTGACATGAATTAAACATAAAACATTATATACAGTATAAGATTTTGTAAGGTAAACCTAGTTCATACAAATGAAGTAAAGAAAAGTTATTAAAACAAAACGTGCCTTGCTGTTTATTCTTTCAGTGTCCCACAGTAGCACATTTCCTGCTAGGAAAATGTCAGAAGTCACATCATTTCTGTAAATTGGGAAGTAACTGTAATACATCAAGTCACCTCTGTCTCTTGTTACCAGGACTTTTTAAAATGAATGGTGCAACATGGAAAGAGGCCCTACACAAGAGTTTAGCTTTGAGCTCAATATGCGATGATCCTTTCAGCCATGACATCTCTGACATGGGAAACCAGGAATTTGATTAGAAAATGGTGAAGGATTTTCTTTTCAGTTAGAAACTGGATTTGTGTAACATGGTGGTGAAAAGCCCCCAAAGAAACCAGCATATGATCAGTCGCTATATTGCATTTAATACAAACGTCCTTCGTGTATCCTTTGAATACAGAACAGATCATTTCTGATATCTATGAGTAAACCCAACCAGCACGTGTCCCAAAAGACCCCACAGTGTTTTTATCTGGCTTTTCCCTGACAGTTAGTGGACACTGACAGATGTGTGCTGAATATGAAAGGAAACAAAAGAACTAAAGAAGGTTTGCAGTGTTAAAAACAAGAACTACATGAAGGTTGTTTCATCCTGCTGTAACTTATGACAGAAGCATCTTTTGTTTTTTTTCATTTATTTACACAAAGACAGATGTTGAAATAACAGGAGTAACAGTTTAATTCAATTGAAATCAGTCCAATAGTCTATAATGAAATTATTGTTTTTCATTAGTTGGCAAAAGATGGGGGTTGTTGACGGCAATTCAGTGAATGCAACAGGGGAGGACGCCAGTTTGGATGGAGGGGAATCAGCAGGACAGATGAGATTTTGTTTAGGAGTCGAGTAGTTGTGTGAATGAGGAGAGGAGAGCACATTAGACTGCTGAGAGACGGGGAGGTAGTCAAGCACTGACCACATGTCTTCTTGGATTTCAGCAAAACAGATGGGCTCATCTCGGTCTTGAAATAATTCAACTCGGGGTTGAACTGATGCAGTTTGAGAGGCATCTACAGGAGAGGCAGGGGTGGGTGAGGGCTGCTGAGACTGCGCAGTGATGGGGAGGGGGTCGAGCTCTTCCAGCACTGACAGCAGTTCTTCCTCACTGTCTGCGACAAAGGCTTCCTCTGTCTGGAACTGAAGGGCTGCAACAGGGGAGTCCAATGAGGTGTCCTCAGGGAAATTCATGTGAGAGGCAGGGGAGACCTGATTTTCTTGACAGAGAGGTGTGTAGGGTGATGCCTGTGTGTTTGGCAGTTGCAAACACACTGGCTGCTGGCGAGGCACGCTGCTGTCATCTGGCTTTGTCTGTGGCTGCTCATGTGGCTCTGTCAGAAATGAATGAGAAGAAGAAGATGGCTGTGACTCAGCTGGCCTCATACGCAAGTTGTTGGCTTGTTGAACAACTTCTTCATGTACAGATGCAGATTCTGCAACGCAAACAAAAATACATTAAGTCTTCTTTTTTTCAACACATTTTTGTTTCGTTTTCATCACATTTCTTATGTAAGATGCTGTGATACCAAGAAATCTTCTTTCACCTTTTCTAAGTCTGATTCTCTTCCTCTTCTTGCCCTGAAAACAAACACAGAGTTTTCATTAGCTGAAACTCTGTGCAGTGACTGTTTCATCATTCAGTGCAGTGATGCACACATGTGTGAACTGCATGTTGGCACTTTGGACATACATCGTTTTCTTTGGTCGACCAGGCTGGATGCTCTTTGGCATGATTCTGTCTTTCTGTTTCAGCCTGCTTGAAATATCTGGCTTTCTGGTCGTTTGAAAGCGACTTCCACTGTGGACAGAAGATCATAAGAACACACTGTGAGCACTGCTACTACACATAACTACAGGACAGCTGGGACACATGCAAAAACATGAGCAGACAACATTAACAGATGCATAAATGTATGCAGAGTTACACACTTACTCTCTGTCCCACCACTGCATTTACGGCTGCACTTCCAGGGATGTTGAGTTCAGCAATGACCTTTGGCCTCTGCTCTTTGAGATAGAGCATGAAGGCATTTGGCGGCTTCTTGACGTATGGCCCATCTTCATCCTGCTGGGCTGGGCACTTTCTTTTTCTTCAGGAATAAAACACAGAGTAAGAGCACATGTTAGCACTGTGTACAACTGTGAGGGAAGCAGTTCAAAAACACGAGACAAGCTGTAAAACTGAATGAAATCAGGCACCATTAATGGATCATTACAATAATTCCTGCAGACATCTGCAAACAAATGACAGATACTTGCAGATCAGTGAACCAAAGCAGCAGAGCAAACTTAGTTTGGAGTGGAGGTGTTAGGTGGAGGAGCAGGAGTGACATAATCATACATCTGTACACCGTTCCTACACAGATGAAGGGAGACAGATATGAGATAACAGGAAGAAGTTATGAATATAGAGATGTTCAGCAGCTGTGTTCACTCCAGTGTTTGTGTGTTTTACGTACAGTACTCCAACAGGACGCAGGTTCTGGAGCACACAAAACACACAACAGGTGATGAGACAAGCTGCAATACTATCATCTATCCACTAGGTGGAAGAATTGATCAGTAGAAAGAGGAGATGTGCTCAAAACGACATTCATACATAGATTTATTCTTCTTAGTTAGTCTTAAGAATTAGGATTCACTGACAGTGAAGAAGTTTCAGACGTGCACTCGCGTTTCCCCTTTTGCCTTTTCCTGCTCCAGCCAAGTCCTCCGCCTGCTCGACATCTCTCCTATTACCTTTTATTACGCTTGCACTCATGCCTTTGCCTTTCACCACTTCAAAACTGCGCCTTCTTCAATATTACCTTCATATGCTCTCTTTGCTTTTCGCCTTCCTCACTACACTAAGTACCATTTTTTAACGCTGTGTACTCACTCTTGCTAAGTACATGTGAACAGATCTTGAAGAAAAAAAACAAAACAAAACATACTTTTCTTTTCTCTTCTGATACTATTGAATGATCCTAACAGAAAAAAACAGAGTTAACACTGACTTAATAAAAAAGTGTTATATTTTATCTCAGATAAACTAGTCAGTGTTTATTAGTGTTTGCTCAACTAGAAGTCTTCATAGTAGCATCCACACATCAAGTCTTTAAACAAATAATGAAAGGATAATGAAAGAAAGTTTAATGTGAAATTACTGAATTATATGAAATGCCAGAGTGTTTTTCTTTAAACTACTTGGGACACTGCCTTTTAGTGATGTCACTAAAAGGCAAGGTTCTAATGTTGTGTTGCCATAGACTCCGGAGTTTACTTTTAAAGCTCACTTACAGAACTGACTTATACAGCTTAGTTAGAAAAGTCAAGCATCCAGACATTTGAAGGACTATTCACTCATTAAGGTGACATTTTCTATTTTAAAAGTTCTCAAAAAATTAAGATGAAAAAGGAAACAAGAAAAGTTACGACTGAGGCAGATAAGAAAGATCCAGGAGATCAAAGTAAGTAAAAAAAAAAAAATCCCCCAAATAACAGAATGTACATTTCTAACAATGTTGAGGCTCTGTGTATAAAATGATTCATTTTTAGAGGATTTAAATCCTGGTTTTGATTGAAACTAACCTGAGTGCAACATGTCTAATCAAAGAAAGGTTACTGGGGCACTTTGTCTTTTGGTAAAATAATGTGACAAGTTTATTCTTGGACTGAGCAGTGAAAACAGAGCAACAAGTGTCATCAGTATCTAGACTTAGTAGACCTAATATGGACTCGTGTTGGTGTGTTTTTTTTAATCAAAAGGATAAACTTGTTGTTATATTGTAAGCAATACTAATTTAAAATTCAATGACATCAAAATCCTTCTAGTCCTGATGTCGAGCGCTCTTTTTCACTAATGTGTTGTTGTTGTTTATAGATTGTAAGAGCAGGATGGCTAAAAGAAAGGCCAGTCCTGAAAAAACGACCCCCATAAAAAGAAGGAGGGTCACTGAGCAGGCTGGTCCTTCCACCAGCTCAGATGCTCATGTGGTCGGGGGAGTTAAGCGAAAGGTCCAACAAGATGAAGCGGGGACAACCAATACAGCAAAGAAGCGTAAACTTCTTGAGCATGTGAGCGGTGACAAGGGGCAGGCATCTTCCTGGTTGGACACTGGTAAAGGTAGGCTAATTAGTTGAGTGAGGGGTAGATTAAGTGTACATCTGGTTGCTAGTTTGAAGATATTAGTGTTTGGGAGATATTTGTGTCTATTATCTAATAAGCTGACGTGCTTTTGGTGTTTTCCACATCTGCAGACTGCAGCATAGAGATTTCAGAGAGCTGCAGTAAAAACAAAAAGGCTGGCAAAAGGAAAGCTGCGGGAGACACCAGGGACCCACCTAAGAAAAAGAACGTGGACCAGGACAAAACCAAAACCGTTGCCAAAAAGTCAGTGGCTGAACAGAAACGTAAGTAGCAAGCAGCTTAGCTTTTATATTCAGGTGAAGAGCAAAATGAACATTTAGGGTACAGCAGAGAGTAATTTGTGTGACAGCTGTAGTAAAACCCAATTTGTGTTTGTCTGTTTAGGTGACTTCCAAGCGAGATACGTGGAGGAGCACCGGCTTGGAGAAGGAGGATGTGGAGCAGTGTTTTCTGGCTACCGCATAAAGGATCATTTACCAGTAAGTGTTCAGATGGTGGTAGTAAGACAGGCAGTAATGCAGATAAGGGATAATATCGTAAGCTGAGATGTATGCTGTTTTACACCTTTAATGATGTCATACTGAGGAAATGCTCATCAATGCCCTGTGTCTTTTAGGTGGCCATCAAACACATCCCAAAGGGGAAAGTGTACTGCAAAGTGAAGGTAAATGTGCAAGACTTGAATTGTTTTTACATTAGTGGATTGCATGCAGCGTTCACCTGTGGAACGTCTGTGCCTCATCATCCACTTTGTTGAAATATTTCAGGATGATAATGGGAAGAATGTGTCAGTGGAAGTTGCCATCATGCTGAAGCTTGCAGCTGAAGCAGATGGATCAGTGGAAACATCAGCCCCAGTGTCTCTGTTGGAGTGGTTTGACTTTGGCAGAGAGCTGATCCTGGTGATGGAGAGACCTGTCCCCGCTGTGGACCTGGATAAATACATAGAAGAAAATGGAGGATTTTTGCCAGAGGACAAGGCCAAGGCAAGTTGACTTGCCTTAGAAGAGTCTTAGACTGTACATCATTCAATCAAAGCACAGAGTATTAGAGAAACATTAACCCATTGATTGATTATTGTCTTTTTCATCGTTTCCAGGTAGGGCTGGGCTATATCATACCATTCACGGTAATACCGGTGTAATTTTGGGCAACGATAGGAAAATGAAATATCGCGCTAGAATAGGTAAAACGCGCATGCGCAGTGCCTATGTTTACATACGCAGATGGCGGTGACGCAGAAAGAGAAGAGCAAAAGTGGATCGTTGAATGAAACGGATGAACCAGAACTGGTTTGTAAAAATGCTGCAACTTTAGTGGTGTGGAACTGGTTTAGCTTTCGTCCGTCAGATACACAACAAAGCACGATTTTTGGTAGCGCATGCTAGCGGGCCGCCGTTATTACCGTGTTGTTTGGAAAATACGGCACACTTAAAATCAATCCTTTGATTTTTCTGAAACTCGACAGTGCCCCTTATAATCCCGTGTGCCTTATGTATGAATTCTGGTTGTGTTTACTGACCTCAAAACGATTTTATGTACACGGCGACTTTGCTAAGCTACAAAGCCGCACCGCTCGATGGATTGTCGGAGCATTACGGCTATCGTAGGCAGGCGCCTCGCGGAGTGATACGTACTGCACCTCAACGTGATATTACCGTATTGTGTGTGAATAACCTCTTTTTAAGCTTTGTGGATATTTTACATGGTTATGCTGAGGATATGTCGGCCAATTTCCACTGGAAATGCCTTTTGGTTAAACTGTCAGCAAGGAATTTGCATTTGCACTGTTACATTTTTATATAACTTTAATGCACATAAAAAAACAGCTGCTTGTTTAAGTGAAAATACATTTATGGGGTTTTTTGCACTAATAAAGTTGTGGAGTTGTAAAGTATTTTGTCTAGTGTCAGTTATATCGTCAGTTATATCGTCAGTTATATCGTTATCGCAACTTTTCAAATGTATATCGTGATAAATATTTTTGGTCATATCGCCCTGCTCTATTTCCAGGTCATTCTGAAGCAGCTGGTTGATGCTGCGAAGCACCTGGAGGATAAACACATCTTTCACCGGGACATCAAGAGTGAGAACATTCTAATTGAGACCGGCTCAGATGTACCGTGTGTTCGTATCATCGACTTTGGACTGAGCTGCTTTGTTAAGGAGCAGTCGCAGTACCGCGTCTTCTATGGTAACATATTCTGCTCTTGCTCTTCACAGATGTCACAATTTTCGCCTTTTGTTTTAGAAGAAATTGCAATTGTGTCTGTTTATTAGGTACAGAAATTTACTCCCCTCCCGAGTGGTACGGGCGCAGTTGCTACAGGTGTGGACCCACCACGGTATGGCAAATGGGAGTGGTTCTGTACGAAGCGCTTCATGCCGGGGACTTTAACACCACGAGCTTCCTCAAAAAGCGCCTGAAATTCAAAAGACATCTGTCCAAAAGTAAGAAAACGTCACACTTCAAGACTGACTGATGGCTTGGACCACTGGAACTATCATCTTCATGTTTTTTCTCTTTCCTTTCTTTCCAGACTGCCGGGATTTCTTGGACGCCTGTTTAACCAAAGTCCCGGAGACGCGGCCGACGCTGGAGGAGCTACAGCATCACACTTGGCTGAGATAAGCCTATCACACACACACACACAAACACACACAATTCAGACGTTATCATTTATGTGTGATGTATGAATTACCTTTCTTTTTTTCAGGAAATAATTTTTTTTAATTGGCCCACTTTAAATTTCAGTGTTTTGGAATTCCTGTAACCCCCCCCAGCCATCCCAGGAAAGGGGATCTCTCTTTGAATGGGCTTTCCCGAGGTTTCTTCCCGTCAGTCTGGCCCCCCCAGGGGAGTTTTTCCTCGTCTTCATAGAGAGCTTGGGCTGGCTCAGGAGCTCCATCAAAACTGTCTTTATTTAATTACTCTAATGTAATCATATACTTTAAAGTAATCAAATAAAAGACAGTAAAAATCTGAAGACTTGAAGTAAACTTCCATTAAAATAAAACTTGTTTAATTCATCTTTGCTGAGGATACTGTGTTATTACTATTTCAAGGATTATGTCAGAACACCGGATACTGGTACCCATCCCTACCCATCACTAGGGAACAGAACAAACCAGACATCAATTACAACAAAAATGACACTGACCCAGCCAGCATAACTTGTCTGCCTTAAGAAATGTTTAGCAATATTACAAATTGGGTGATATGCCTTAAAGTAGCTTCTCATGTGTTCAGCATTGTCAAAGGCTACATTTTAATTAAAACCACAATCTAGTAATGTTCTGTCTTTAACCTTCCTAATTTGTTTTTTGTCCTAACCTAACACTAAATTGCCAGTGAAAACAAAAGTTACATAAATAAAGAAGAGTAAAGAAAATTACGGTCTTTTTTATTGTAACAGTTTACCAGTGTACAGTTTGGTTTGTGACATATCTATCTAATAGACTCCAATTTGTGCATGTAAATGGAGAGTCCTCTTCACACACTGAGGTTAATTATGGAGTTCCACAGGGTTCAGTGCTAGGACCAATTCTGTTTACATTATACATGTTTCCCCTAGGCAGCATCATTAGAAGACATAGCATAAATTTTCACTGCTATGCAGATGACACCCAGCTCTATCTGTCCATGAAGCCAGATAACACACACCAATGAGTTACACTGCAGGAATGTCTTAAAGACTTAAAGACCTGGATGGCCGCTAACTTTCTGCTTCTTAATTCAGATCAAACTGAGGTTATTGTACTCGGCCCTGAAAAGTTTAGAAATATGGTATCTAACCAGATTCTTACTCTGGATGGCATTACCTTGGCCTCCAGTAACGCTGTGAGGAACCTTGGAGTCATTTTTGACCAGGACATGTCCTTCAACGCACATATTAAACAAATATGTAAGACTGCGTTCTTCCATTTGCGCAACATCTCTAAAATTAGAAATATCCTGTCTCAGAGTTCATGCATTTATTGTGTGAATGTGTGTGTGAATGGGTGGATGACTGGATATGTAAAGCGCTTTGGGGTCCTTAGGGACTAGTAAAGCGCTATATAAATACAGGGCATTTACCATTTATTACTTCCAGGCTGGACGACTGTAATTCATTATTATCAGGATGTCCAAAAAACTCACTGAAAAGCCTTCAGCTAATCCAAAATGCTGCAGCAAGAGTCCTGACAGGGACTAGAAAGAGAGAGCAGATTTCTCCTGTTAAATCCAGAATTGAATTCAAAATCCTGCTCCTCACATACAAGGTCTTAAATAATCAGGCCCCATCTTATCTTAATGACCTTGTAGTACCATATCACCCTATTAGAGCACTTCGCTCTCGCTCTGCAGGCCTACTTGTTGTTCCTAGAGTATTTAAAAGTAGAATGGGAGGGAGAGCCTTCAGTTTTCAGGCCCCTCTTCTGTGGAACCAGCTTCCAGTTTGGATTCAGGAGACAGACACTATCTCTACTTTTAAGATTAGGCTTAAAACTTTCCTTTTTGCTAAAGCATATAGTTAGGGCTGGACCAGGTGACCCTGAATCCTCCCTTAGTTATGCTGCAATAGACGTAGGCTGCCGGGGATTCCCATGATGCATTGAGTTTTTCCTTTCCAGTCTCCTTTCTCACTCAGTATGAGTTAATAGACCTCTCTGCATTGAATCATATCTGTTATTAACCTCTGTCTCTCTTCCACAGCATGTCTTTTATCCTGTCTTCATTCTCTCACCCCAACTGGTCGCAGAAGATGGCCCCGCCCCTCCCTGAGCCTGGTTCTGCTGGAGGTTTCTTCCTGTTAAAAGGGAGTTTTTCCTTCCCACTGTCGCCAAAGTGCTTGCTCATAGGGGGTCATATGATTGTTGGGTTTTTCTCTGTATCTATGAAGCGCCTTGAGGCGACTTTTGTTGTGATTTGGCGCTATATAAATAACATTGAATTGAATTACCTGAGGAAGAAGCAGAGTTGGTTTGTTTCCAGCTGAAATCATCCAGACTCAGGAATTTGAATCGATCCACATCATTTCTGCTTGAACTAGAGAACATGAGTGTCGACTTACATTTGGTCTGTGAGACACATGTCATAGTGACAGTATTTGGGTTAATATGGCATTACTCACCCTGGTCGCATTTCTTCAATATCAGGCACCAAGTTCAGGAACTCGTTCTTTGCAGCCCGCGCAAGGTAGGAGGTCTCCAGAGTGGGAACCATCGGGAAGTTTTCACAGTCTGAGCAGGAGGGACTGGAGGCACGTGAGCTGTTCTCAGGGGTCCTTTAACACAAATCACACCAAGTTAGAATCAAATGGATAACCTGTCAATAACCGTTTGCAGATCGAGGTCAATGTTCCTAAAAATATGTTTACTTCTGGCCCATGGAGCCACAGCGGGAGTCCGAGAGAGGGGCAGGTAGAGGAAGGGGTGAGGGTGGCACTGCTGAAGCTCGTCACGGATGGATCACGTCCGATCGGTGAGATGAGAGAAAGCTGAAGTGAAACAACAGCAGGATGAGGTAGACGTCAATATAGGAACTCCCTGATGTGACACAGAAAGGCTATTTTTTAATTTCTTTGTATTATTTCTCACCTTGCAGTCACTGATGCTGTTCACCAGCTGGTTGTATTCAGTATTGAAGGTGTGTGTCAGAAGGCGCAGGCACTACAACACAACAGGAACAAGACCGATCAGCTCCGAGCAGAGAAGGAAGAAGGCAGCAACAAGAACGCCCACTAAGCCCACGTTTTTCTCACCTTGGTGGCCAGCTCCTTCTCACGCTTTCAAAGGTGGTGCTGGAGATCTGCGAGGAGGCGGAGGTGGACGTGGACAGAGTGCTGGAGCTCACGCTGGGGGACAGAGACTCACTCAGGGACTTGGTGGTGGGAGCTGTTCCCACGGGAGCCGCCTCTCCCAGAAGGTGACGGGTCTTTTCCACCTGGAAGAAAGATGGGGGCTAATGTGAGGTAGGGAGAAGAGGGGACGTTAGTCATGTAAAGGCCATAGGTGAGGGTAGGGACGTAGATCGACCGGTAAATTGAGGGCTTCGCTTTTACACTCAGCTCCCTCTTCACCACGACGGACCGGTGCAGCGTCCGCATTACTGCAGCTGCAGCCCCAATCCGTCTGTCAATCTCCGGCTCCCTTCTCCCATCACTCGCGAACAAGACCCCGAGATACTTGAACTCCTCCACTTGGGGCAGGAACTCATCCCCGACTCATCCTATATTTCCGTTTTTATATTTCTAATGTTTGCCTTGTTTTCTTCACTGTCTAGTCTGCCTCTGTCTTGCCTGTATGGATGCATTTACACCGAAATGTCCCCAACAAAGGATGTTTTAATTCACCACTATTCCAGTGAAACACGAGTCTCCCATCTTCCTGCTACCAGTCTGGAGTTTTTGTTCACCAAAGCACACACCAACTTCATACTGACGGACAGATCACTGCCCTTTTGCCGCCTTGTCTGACCGTGTTTTGTGGCTGTGGTTCACTTCACCTCACTCTTCCCCATTCTTGTCATTAAATCAGGCTGTTCTGCAACCATGGCAGCCATTCACTCTATGGCTCTATTCATGGTGTATTTTACCCCTTCACCAAAGGCCGTTCTCGTTTCCAACATTATATTTGCAGTGTTCGTCTATCTATCAATATCTGCGGAGTATTTTTTTTAACGAGTATCCTATTTTCTAAAGCACAGCATGTAAAGGGTAGCTCGGTTAGCAGGATGCTAGCATGTAGCGCTTAGTGAGACACGCCTCAGACGAGTTGAGCAAAGACCCCGTCTGTGTACTTTATACGTGAGCAACGGATTTAAATAAAATTAAGGTTTCAAAAGACAAACTTGAAGATAAAAAAATAAATATATACTCACCGGAGAGCCGCCAGGGTTTGCCGCTGCCATCTTGGCGCTCCTAAATTCAAAACTGCCTCTGCAGTCAGGCAGGGGAGGCGTGGAAATTGTCTTTGAGTTAGTCAAACGTTTTCCTTAGTTCGAGTAGATGATAAAAAAAATAATAATAATAATAAATGGGATTTTAAGTAGGACTAGGCGTTCTGTAATGATCTCTATTTAGGAGAAAAACTTAATCACTCACCTTTAAACAGCTCTCTTTTAGGAGACACACACTCATGTGATCAAACAGCGTAATTTAATTGGCTGAGAGCCACTCGACTCGATCTGGTGCTGATTGCTCTGGCTTGGGTCATTAAAGTTCATCACTTTTGCAGTTGAATTTTTGCAGGTGAATTTTTGCAGGTGAATTTTTTTCAGGTGAATTTTTGCAGGTGAATTTTTTGCAGGTGAATTTTTTGCAGGTGAATTTTTGCAGGTGAATTTTTGCAGGTGAATATTTTTGCAGGGAAATTTGGAGGATAAAAATTCAGTGTCATAAATTCAATGTCTAAAAATACTTGAATTCTGATGATACTATATTTCTTCCATAGCAGAGCGCCCAGAGTCGGCGATTAGAAGAAGGTCATTGAAGACTCTTAGTAGGGCAGTTTCGGTGCTGTGACGCGGTCTAAATCCAGACTGGAATTTATCACTTATACCGTTTCTCTCTAAGTGGGTCTGTAGTTGCTGAAGCACTATTTTCTCTAAAACTTTTGACATGAAGGGGAGTTTAGAAATCGGCCTGTAATTTGCTAGAGTGTTACGATCAAGGCTACTTTTCTTGATAACAGGTTGCACGACTGCATGTTTAAAGACAGTCGGAACATAGCCAGATGACAGTGATGAGTTCATTAAAAATAAGATACAGGACCCGATTGTATTCAATGCATTCTTAATGATACGAGAAGGAATAATGTCATGCAGAGAATTTGAGCTTCTCAGGTTATTAATTATTTCCTTTAAAGTCGAGAATGACACAGGTTCAAACTGTTGAAAAACCGTTGAACATTCAGAAACTGGGGCTTGATTTACTACTGGAGAATGTGGGGCCCTTAACACCGAGATTTTATCTATAAAATAATTTAGAAATTTTTCGCAGAGGGCCGGGGAGGCACCCATCGAAACGTCAGAGCAGGGATTAACCACTGAGTTAAAGATTTTGAACAGAACTCGAGGATTGTGACTATTAGTCGCAATAATGTTTGACAAAAAAGAAGTTTTTGCCATTTTGGCAGCCTTCTGAAAGGTGTGTGTCAGAAGGCGCAGGCACTACAACACAACAGGAACAAGACCGATCAGCTCCGAGCAGAGAAGGAAGAAGGCAGCAACAAGAACGCCCACTAAGCCCACGTTTTTCTCACCTTGGTGGCCAGCTCCTTCTCACGCTTTCAAAGGTGGTGCTGGAGATCTGCGAGGAGACGGAGGTGGACGTGGACAGAGTGCCGGAGCTCACGCTGGGGGACAGAGACTCACTCAGGGACTTGGTGGTGGGAGCTGTTCCCACGGGAGCCGCCTCTCCCAGAAGGTGACGGGTCTTTTCCACCTGGACGAAAGATGGGGGCGAATGTGAGGTGGGGAGAAGAGGGGAGGTTAGTCATGTAAAGTCTGTACTCTAAGAAAAAACTTTTTAGAATAGCACTTTGTTCTTTGAGTTGAAAAGTCATTTTTCCCTCTACGATATTAAACAGATTTATTTCTTTATGAATCTTTTAAGGCCCCACCTCCTGCAGCTGCTCCATCTTCTCCAGCTCCCACTGGTGCTCTAGGATGAGGCTATCTCCTCTGGGCCTCCAGCCGGCCAGGTTCTCCTCTCCACGCACATAAGCCACTGATGTGTCCAGGACCTTCCTCCTCCTCCGCATCCCTGCTCAGGACATGAGCCCTCATTAGGATGAAGCTCTCCACAGAATCTCCGGTCAAACCTCACAAAATTTCAAGAACCACCAAACAGCTAAAACAGTAAATGAGAGAAGGAACACGGATTCTGCACAAAGACGTAAACACAAAGACCCGCGAATCAGAATCGGTGAGACGTCGCCTTTCTCACCCGACGGCACGACACTCGGGGCTGAAAGCAGACAGCTCGCTGATTCTGATGTTTCGGCGGCTCCGCGCTTTGTGTTTACGCCCTTTTTGCGCTGATTCTAAAGCTGTTAGTTTGATGTCTCTCCAAAACAATATTGACTGAACCAGCAGCAAAAGAAGATCCAAACTACGCTTCACAAAAACATCATCATGAATTCACTCTGACTTTTGCTGTTTTGCTTCCACCACACTTCATGCACAGCTCTCTCTCTCTCTCTCTCACACACACACACACACACACACACACACACACACACACACACACACACACACACACACACACACACACACAAGCTCAACGTTAACAAGTGGGAATTTTTCTGGATTTAAGAGAAGATGAATAAAAGTGAGCAGTATTTACTACATGCTTTGGGTGACTAAATGGAGGATGGATAGGTGACATGAAAACACTACTGACCCTTTATACTGAGCCAATAGCTCACACACTTCTACTAAATCTGTCTAAAGAGCCAGTAATCACAGAGGATAGATACTGGAAGCAAACTGAAATGTTAGGAGGAACTAAATCACACATTACAACACCAGTGGCAGCACCCTGCTGTCTCACACATCGGGATCACGGTCCTGTTGAAACGGGCTAATCGCTAAAGCCCACAGTTGCATTCCTCTATACTCAATATGATGGAAAAAACTATTTTAACAAACAATTAAAAAATGAACAAGTAAAAGATCTACTATAGCCAAAAGAAGACCATTTACAGACTATAGCCCTGTGAACAAGTATTTGCCGCCTTTCTCATTTCCTATCTTATTCCATATTTGTCACACTTACACCTTTCACATCAATACATTTATAACATTAGACAACAATGTCTAATATTCAACGGCAGTTTTCAAGGGCAAAACGCTATCCAAACATACTTGGTCCTATATGAAAAAGTAATCACACAGAAAACCTGATACCTTGTGTGTCACCTCTGACACCAACAACTGCAGCAAGCGTTTGGTGCTAGAGGTCACATTTGGACTCTGGACCTCTGTGGAGTGTGCACATGATCTCATTACTGTCTAAAAATCCAAGGAGTGCTGAATCATTGAAAAATACACAGTAACAGGTGTGTAGCATCGCTAACTAGGTAGCAACAAGCCTCTAACACAGTGTATGTATGCTAGCGGCTAATCTAGCAAACAAATGAACAGAGTGCTTTTAGCTGTTGCACAAGGATAAGATGATAAACTGTGTGTCTTTTTTATAATGACCTGCTTCAATTTACCTTAATCCAAGGAGTGCTCAGTGTGGGTAAATCTGCCATGAGCAGATAAAGTGGATGAGTGGGACTAGGTAGGTGTGCCGAAAACAGGCAACAAAGCTGACGCTGAAGAGTGTGCTGAGAACATAGTGGCGCCGCCAGCAGGTTTCCGGCTAGCAGGAAGACTTTGGCGCAGTAACACCTCCAACATTGGCAGTCCCATTTTGTGAAAGCCAGTAAAAAAAAATAGCTAGGTTTCCATGTGTCATTTGTGTGGAACAATACTGCACAACAAGCTAAATAGATTTTAAAAAACGAAAAAAATTGTTGAACAACAGAAGATAAATGTCCTTTTTTTCTATTTTCAACTGGCCGGCTGTGTGGTGCGCAGCGTTAAGAGGCCAGCATTCAGACCCCAGAGTTTAACGGCCAAGTTCGAGTCTCTGACGGTCTGTCTGCTATAGCGGGGTAGGCCGAGCGAAAGACGAAGCTCCGGGCTCCTCCTTTTTCCAGCTTTTTTTTTTTTCATTCACATTTATTTAGATATCAAGCTGCAAGTAAAAGCTCAGGGAAACACTTTTAAGGCGCCCTTTAAGGTACCCTATATATGTCCTTTCACATCTTATCACTTCATACAGTGCTATGGGCCAGTCTACACCTGCTACTTTCTGCACAAGCTTTTATCACACAAGACCTGCTGTTTACAGGTAAGAAACACAGTGTCAGTAATGTTAAAGTGGCTGTGTGGAGTAGCACAACCACTGCTAATATAACACTTTTCACATGCATTTCTACATATTACAGTGTCTTTTACCGTCTTTATGGTGCTAGCTTAAAGTCATGCTGTAAATGTTAGCTTGTAGTCAAACATATTCAGACCATGTTAGGACAGAAATATTGGCTTCTATCATGACTAGTTAACAGAGATGTTAACTGCCCACGCGTTACTGTAATCCGATTACTTTTTTCAAGTAACGTTACACACTGTTTACAGCAACACTGTTTACAGCGACAATACTGCACAACAAGCTAAATAGATTTAAAAAAACGAAAAAAATTTTTTGATTTAATGATTGTGTTTAGGATTATTGTGTGAATGTGAGAGTGAATGAATAGTGGCATTGTAAAGCACTTTGGGTGCCTTGAAAAGCGCTATATAAATCCAAACCATTATTATTATTATTTCAGAAACATGTTTAGAGGATCTTTGTAAGCCTGTATTTACTTTAAAAGAAGGGAAGCACTTCTTCATCCTACAGAAAAGGTGACACATTACAGATGAGTTCATAAAAAGTGTCTCTGTCACTCTTTCAAGGCTCTGTCACTTTTTCTTTTTTTACTGGAATAGCATGGTAAAGTAGGCCTAGGCTGCCATCTTGTGGCAGTGTGTTGTTACTACAACATATGACATTGTGTTTCTATTGGAAATATAATTCAGCACCACTGAGCCGCTCTCTGTTACAAACTGAACCTGTTTTTTTAGACGTATAAATCACTAAGTACAGTGAAGCTTTTGGTTTTGTAAAAGTGTTTCTTATTCTAAATGCATGTTGATTTTTATCAGGGTGAAGAGCAGTTAGCAGTGCATTCATGGACATCTTTAAACTATTAATTGAAGAATCTTTGGTGATGATGGCATGAACTAGAAACGTGAGCTCCAGGTGAGACTGCACAGAACAACAAGTGTCCTTAAACTGCATCAACTGATGACTTCTCACAATTTTATTCTACTGTGTGTTTTTATCATTGAACGTTTCTGTCTTCAGGTTTCTCTCAGACCAAGATTGAATGTGATGACAAGGGTGATGGATGGTGTGACATGTGCTGCTGGCCCACAGAACCAGGTGAGTATGCTGTCCATGTGCTCTGCAACAATGAGGACATCCAACACTCTCAGTTAAGATTAGTTTTCGTGATTGTTGCCTCAAGGCCTGAGATCATGGTGGTGGGCTTGTGATGGACACACATGGCTGAAACCTCTCCTGTAGAGGCTAAGCCCAGGCTTGAAGCCACTGGGCTGTTCGTTGGCGGGGGTGACGCGATGTCACTGGTATGCATGAAGTTATTAAACTTGATACAGTCCAATAACTCCAGCCTTACTCATCTTGTCCTTCAGATTCTTTATTTTCAGGATTTAACAGCAGCGCAGCGGTCACAAACTGTTTGCTTCCTCCCGATCAACAACACAGCTGCCGCTAATTACGTGTGTCTACCTTAAATATCTTCACAAACTCAAAATGTGACCTCTAGCACCAAACGCTTGCTGCAGTTGTTGGTGTCAGAGGTGACACACAAGGTATCAGGTTTTCGGTGCGATTACATTTTAATATGATATGAATGATAATGATAATGATAGAAATATTACTAACATGAGAGATGTGGTTAATGAGTTTAATAAATTCTTTGTAAGTGTTGGGCCAGACTTGGCTGAAACAATTCCTGATATAACAGATTCTGCAGAGAAAGAAACGAAACTCATTGACTGCAATCCTCATTCAATGTTTTTAACGGTGGTAGAAGAAAAGGAAATCATTGATATTGTTGGGAAATCACAAACAAAAAATTCTACAGACTCTGATGACATTGATATGGAAATCGTTAAGAAAGTGATAGATGGCATCTCCAAACCCTTAACACACATTTGCAATTTGTCTCTACAAACTGGTGCATTCCCAACACAAATGAAAACAGCTAAAGTAATACCACTGTTTAAAAATGGAGATAGACACCAATTTACAAATTATAGTGTTACGTTTCGGTGTTGTCAGTGTGTTGTTTTTGGCGTGACTGTTATGTGTTTCCTGTTTTACTTTGAAAGTCTGTGTTATCTTAGTCTTTTCAGTTTACGTTTCCCTGTCTCGTCAGTTCTGAGTTGCCCCAGCTGTGTTTCCCTCTTGTTGTCCATTTTCCTGATTGCTCCCTCTAGGTATTTAAACCCTGTGTTTCAGTGTGTCATGGTCGCGATCTCCCCCGTGTTGTAAATAGTTTGTTGTAAATAGATTTGTCGATACTTTCGTTTCGGGATTTTGGTGGTGAGCTTTAGTGGGGGGTTTTTGTGTGTGTGTGTGTGTTTTTTTTTTTTTTCCTTTATTTTTACTTTTTTCGTGTTGCACTCCGGTTGCCTAGGCCGGGGTGTAACATATGGGGGCTCATCCGGGATTGCCTTCGCTGGGGGGTCCGGGGACCGCCCCAGCCTTTGTCGTCGCTGGAGGGTCCGTGGGACCGCTCCAGCCTTCATCCGCCTTCGCTGGAGGGTCCGTGGGACTGCTCCAGCCTTCATCCGCCTTCGCTGGAGGGTCCGAGGGACCGCTCCAGCCTTCGTCGTCTGTTGGAGGGTCCGAGGGACCGCTCCAGCCTTCATCCGCCTTCGCTGGAGGGTCCGAGGGACCGCTCCAGCCTTCGTCGTCTGCTGGAGGGTCAGTGGGACCGCTCCAGCCTTCATCAGCTTCGTCTGCCTTCGCTGAGGGGAGGGTCCGTGGGACCGCCCCAGCCTTTGTCGTCGCTGGAGGGTCCGTGGGACCGCTCCAGCCTTCATCCGCCTTCACTGGAGGGTCCGTGGGACCGCTCCAGCCTTCGTCGTCTGCTGGAGGGTCGGTCAGTGGGACCGCTCCAGCCTTCATCGGCTTCGTCTGTCTGGATCAAACTTTTCACTTGGTGTTAAATGTTTGATTTTTGGGTGGGGGGAACTGTTACGTTTCGGTGTTGTCAGTGTGTTCTTTTTGGCGTGACTGTTATGTGTTTCCTGTTTTACTTTGAAAGTCTGTGTTATCTTAGTCTTTTCAGTTTACGTTTCCCTGTCTCGTCAGTTCTGAGTTGCCCCAGCTGTGTTTCCCTCTTGTTGTCCATTTTCCTGATTGCTCCCTCTAGGTATTTAAACCCTGTGTTTCAGTGTGTCATGGTCGCGATCTCCCCCGTGTTGTAAATAGTTTGTTGTAAATAGATTTGTCGATACTTTCGTTTCGGGATTTTGGTGGTGAGCTTTAGTGGGGGGTTTTTGTGTGTGTGTGTGTGTTTTTTTTTTTTTCCTTTATTTTTACTTTTTTCGTGTTGCACTCCGGTTGCCTAGGCCGGGGTGTAACATATGGGGGCTCGTCCGGGATTGCCTTCGCTGGGGGGTCCGGGGACCGCCCCAGCCTTTGTCGTCGCTGGAGGGTCCGTGGGACCGCTCCAGCCTTCATCCGCCTTCGCTGGAGGGTCCGTGGGACTGCTCCAGCCTTCATCCGCCTTCGCTGGAGGGTCCGAGGGACCGCTCCAGCCTTCGTCGTCTGTTGGAGGGTCCGAGGGACCGCTCCAGCCTTCATCCGCCTTCGCTGGAGGGTCCGAGGGACCGCTCCAGCCTTCGTCGTCTGCTGGAGGGTCAGTGGGACCGCTCCAGCCTTCATCAGCTTCGTCTGCCTTCGCTGAGGGGAGGGTCCGTGGGACCGCCCCAGCCTTTGTCGTCGCTGGAGGGTCCGTGGGACCGCTCCAGCCTTCATCCGCCTTCACTGGAGGGTCCGTGGGACCGCTCCAGCCTTCGTCGTCTGCTGGAGGGTCAGTGGGACCGCTCCAGCCTTCATCGGCTTCGTCTGTCTGGATCAAACTTTTCACTTGGTGTTAAATGTTTGATTTTTGGGTGGGGGGAACTATTACGTTTCGGTGTTGTCAGTGTGTTCTTTTTGGCGTGACTGTTATGTGTTTCCTGTTTTACTTTGAAAGTCTGTGTTATCTTAGTCTTTTCAGTTTACGTTTCCCTGTCTCGTCAGTTCTGAGTTGCCCCAGCTGTGTTTCCCTCTTGTGGTCCATTTTCCTGATTGCTCCCTCTAGGTATTTAAACCCTGTGTTTCAGTGTGTCATGGTCGCGATCTCCCCCGTGTTGTAAATAGTTTGGTGTTTTGTTATAAATAAATAGTTTGTTGAAAATAGATTTGTCGATACTTTCGTTTCGGGATTTTGGTGGTGAGCTTTAGTGGGGGTTTTTTGTGTGTGGTGTGTGGGTTTTTTTTTTTTTTTTTTTTCTTTATTTTTACTTTTTTCGTGTTGCACTCCGGTTGCCTAGGCCGGGGTGTAACAATAGGCCTGTTTCTCTACTTTCACAATTTTCAAAAATACTGGAAAAAGTTTTCATTAATAGACTTGACAAATTTATAGATAAACACAAAATAATAATGGACAGTCAGTATGGTTTCAGACCAAATAGATCAACATCTATGGCATTAATGGAACTAATTGAAAATATCACCAACAATATAGATCAAAGACTTTTGACACAATTAATCATGAAATATTACTTGATAAACTGGAGTACTATGGCATTAGAGGAGTGGTGCTAGAGTGGGTCAGGAGTTATTTGAGAGACAGGCAACAATTTGTGAAGATTGGTGAATATCAGAGTGCCTGGACATTGTTTGCGGAGTTCCACAGGGGTCAGTATTGGGACCAAAGCTGTTTATCCTCTACATCAATGATATATGTAAAACATCTGATATATTACAGTTTATTTTATTTGCAGATGATACAAATATTTTTTGTGCTGGAGAGAATTCACAGCAGCTTTTGGAAATTGTCACACAAGAAATGATTAAACTGAAAACATGGTTTGACAGAAACAAGTTATCACTAAATTTGAAAAAAACTACATTTATGTTATTTGGAAATTGTAAAAAAGATGCCGGAGCAAAATTGTTAATAAACAATGTTGAAATAGAGCAAGTTTCTGATACAAAATTTCTGGGTGTGATAATAGATAAGAAAATCTGCTGGAAACCTCACATAAAGCATATACAAGCTAAACTGTCAAGAAGCATCTCTGTACTGAGTAAAGTTAAACATTTTTTGCCTTCCAAATCACTCCGGGTACTTTATTGTTCACTTATATTGCCATATTTGGAATACTGTGTGGAAATCTGGGGAAATACATACAAAGCTTCACTTCAACCACTATGTAAAATTCAGAAAAAAGCAATCAGGATGATTACTAAAGCAGGATTTAGAGACCAACAAACATCATGTGCTTGAAATTAAAAATTCTGAAGTTTATGGATCTTATAAAATATAAAACTGCAAAAATTATGTACAAAGCCAGATACAATGTGTTACCAGGAAATGTACAGAGGATGTTTTTTGACAGAGAAGGGGACTATGAATTGAGGGGGAAATTAAATCTGAAGACTCTTAAAGCACAGACAAAGGTTAAAACCTTTTGTGTTACTATTTATGGGGTAAAACTGTGGAATAGTTTTACTGTGGACCTACAGCAATGCTCAAGAATTAGTCAGTTCATAAAGATGTTTCGAAAACTGCTTTTGGAAGAATATGAAACTGATAAAGTTGATCACCCATTGTATGTATAAATATACTAAATTCTATCTAAATTCTATCTATCACTGTAGCTATGTTTATACATGTTCTCCTTGTTTATTGTGTGGGGTAAGTGATGATGGGAATTAGGTGAATTATGTGGGATTCAACAAAATGTTGAGCAGGGGGTAGGGATTAATAAGTATGTTATACTTCTTCCTACTCCATTTCAGACCAAATAATTGTCATTTCATGTCATTTAGACTTTGTTTTATTTTATTTTATTTTTTTGTTTTATCTGAGCACATACGTGTGTGTGTGTATTTACATATATATTCGTATTTGTAAATGAAAGTATGTGTAGTTGTGTATATATTGTTTTTTTTTTCTCTATATGTCTGAAATAAAGAAAGATACAATACAATACAATATAGGACCAAGTATGTTTGGATAGCGTTTTGCCCTTGCAAACTGCCGTTGAATATTAGACATTGTTGTCTAATGTTATAAATGTATTGATGTGAAAGGTGTAAGTGTGACAAATATGGAATAAGATACGAAATCAGAAAGGAGGCAAATACTTGTTCACAGTTTCAACAGGACCGTGATCCCGATGTGTGAGACAGCAGGGTGCTGCCACTGGTGTTGTAATGTGTGATTTAGTTCCTCCTAACATTTCAGTTTGCTTCCAGTATCTATCCTCTGTGATTACTGGCTCTTTAGACAGATTTAAATGAACACATTCAGTAGCTGTTGTGAGATGAACTGGCATTTATAGTACATCTGTTCCAACACAGTGAAGTCACATGCAATTTAGATAGTCATCATGAGACGTTTTACCAAAAGCTTTTGTAATTCTTTTCAGTCTGTCAGTGTGGCATCTGTGTCTACACTTGGATTTGAAGTTTATAGAGGTTAAAGAGCACATTGTACACGGGCCTTGAAGAAAAGGTATGTAGTCTTAAGCCCGATGTTTTGGTGGAGTCAGGGGTCTGTAGCATTTTGCACTTCCAGCAGACTGACGTTTGGTCACCATCATCATCATCATCATCATCACTGAATCACAACATCTTCTCCTTCACCCTCACACTCTAACTCCACTCTGTTCCCTTTCATACATCATATATACTTAGTCTGCTACAAACCAGAAGGCGTAAAGCAGGATAAAGTTAAAAGTTTGACCCATTGTGTAAACTAACTTGAATGATCAACAACCAGGAGGAGGCAACGATTATGGAGGGACGGGAGGTGAGGACCACGCAGGTGGAGGAAGTGAGGAATGTGATGGAGAAGATTGAGCTCAACAAGGGACAGGATGACCCACTGAGCACTTCAGAGGGGCAAGTGGAGCACGCAGGCAACAAGACCAGCAAAGGTGATTTGTATGTTTGTATGTATTGTATGCTTTATATTTGGAGTCCAGGCTGAATTTTAGAGGAGTACCCGATGGCTGAAACGACAGTAATTTATGTTCCCTGACCAAGGATCAAGGAACATGTATTTTACACCAGCTGATACATGTACAGTCAAATCTATTGAATGTTGATATTATTACATTTAATGTAACCATTTAAAATGATTTTGTTTTTGTTTTTCTCCCAAAGTCACGTACGTCAACACAGGATCCACCAGGGGGAGAGTTTTTGGTGAAAGCCACAAAAAGACAAAGATGGGTATGTCATTGTTTGTGGAAGTATTTAGAATAGTCTGATACACTGTAGTAGAGTGTGTATGGAAGATTTGATTCAAGGAACATTATCATATGAAGATGAAAACCAAAGTTGTGCGATCTCTGAAAGTGTTTTGTTTATTTGCTTTTTGTTTGTTTGTTGTTTATGAAACTGGTGACTTGGCTGTGATCTTCAGTCCCAGAGGCATCAAGATCCAGACCTAAGAAGAAAAGACCACTAGTAAGTATGCTTTTGCTAATGCTTTTAATCACCACAGCTCATTCCATTCAGTACAAATACCTGTAGATATGTGATGATTCCAAGTTTACATTACACTAATGGCAGGAAACTGCATACATGTGTCACCTTATACACATACCACATACTATAGAATTCAGTCCCCTTTGCTTTTTGCAGTCTTATTGCAATATATAAGTACTTTTAACAGATGATGCAAGTACAGTTAAATGCATTCACTCCAGTAAAAATGCTTCTAACACAATGCTGTTGCAAGCAGCAGGTTTTCTTTTTCTGTTGTCGATGTAGATTAGATAGAACTTTATTAATCCCTCGGGTGGTTCCTCTGGGAAATTCAGTTTCCAGTATCAGGACACTGACAGAAGTTGCATATTACAGAGTTAGAATATCAGGACGGGACCAGGTTGGTGGGGGTCAAACAGCAGATCCAGTCGTGCAGTGATAATTCATATTTAATGCAGCAGATTTTGTTAGAAATGTGTAAACGATTGTATTCTAATCACATTGGCTAATTTTATATGCATATATAGAAAAAAGGTATTTTTATTATGTCAACAGTCCTCCAACAGCATCCAGGAAGTACTATCCTATTCCCATGCCTCTGTCCAAACCAGGCGAGTGTTTCCATGTCACTTCAATGTGTTCTTTGCCATCAATAATTTTATGTTGATTTTTTTTTACATAAGCTGCCTCGTGTGACCTTCCACTTTTTTCCCCTTGTCATTTCTCACCTCCTTTGGATATGTATGTATCTCTTATTTATATAATCCTCTTACCCAACTCTGTCCTCCTTCCTCTTCTTTTCTCCTTCAATCTCTCTCACCGTTCATCAATATCGCACATCCAGACTATACCCGTAAGATGGAGTTGATCCGCTAGCTTGTGAGCGGCTATATCTTTTTTTAAAGCGTAATGTTGCTCTAGCTGTGCTCACTGTGATCCTGAGCTCCTGTTATGTTTGCTGCAGGGGATCCAGCGGAGGATCACAGTGACCCTCATCCACGAGAAGGGCAGCGAGCTCCATTGGAAAGATGTTTATGAGCTGGTTGTAGGTGAGCAGCCTGCCTTTAGGGTCTAGTCGTGCTATACCTCTGTGTAGAAAAGAAAAACCCCAAAGCACAGAAACAATGTTTTATAGTGTTTGTGTGACAGGTCAAAATAAGTAAGCATATAAAACATGAAGTGTTTGTGAGGTTCATCTGCAGCACCTTTGTCTTTGTGAAATGTTTGCTGATTCAAAATTTTCCCTCCTAAACAGGAAGGAGTTTGTGGAGGCCTATGTGAATCATGCCTTCAACACATCAGTGGAGAGTCTGTTCCAGGAGTTCAAGCGAGGCTTCTTCCTGGTGTGTGAGCAGGATTTGGTGAGGCTGTTTCGACCAGAGGAGCTGCAGGGAGTGCTGGTCGGCCAGGACGTGCATGACTGGGAAAAGTTCAAACAGGTACAGTCAGCCAAACAGACACAGGCTGTAGTTTCACAGCTGTCCTGTAGCACAATAACTGTGTACTGCATACTGTCAAAAGCATTCAGTCGGCTGCTTTAACACAAATATGAACTTGAGTCACATCTCAGTCTTAATCCAGACTTTTGTATGATAGTATAATATAATAGTCAGCCCACCGTTCGCAGCTATAACTGCTTCCACTCTTCTGGAAAAGCTTTCCACAAGGTTTAGGTGTGTTTATGGGAATTTTTTGACTATTCTTCCAGAGGTGCATTTATGGTGTCAGACACTGATGTTGGAGGAGAAGGCCTGGCTCACAGTTGCTGCTCTAATTCATCCCAAAGATGTTCTATCAGGTTGAGGTCAGGACTCTGTGCAGGCTAGTCCAGTTCTTCTACACCAAACTCACTCATCCATGTCTTTATGGGCCTTGTATTGTGCACTGGTGCCCAGCCATGTTGGAACAGAAAGTGGCCATCCCCAAACTGGAAGCATGAAATTGTCTTGATATGCTGAAGCATTAAGAGTTCCTTTCATCTGCACTAAGGGGGCGACCCAACTCCCGATAAACAGCCCCACACCATAACCGCCCCTCCACCACACTTTACACTTGGCACAGTGCAGTCAGACAAGTACTTCTGGCAACCACCAAACCCTGACACATCCATCGGATTGCCAGTCAGAGAAGTGTGATTCGTCACTCCAGTAAACACATCTCCACTGCTTTAGAGTCCAGTGTTGAGATGCTTAAATCACTCCATCTGACGCTTTGCATTGTGTTTGTCAGTGTAAGGCTGGGATGCAGCTGCTCAGCCATGGAAACCAATGAAGTTTGGACATCTGTAACAACAGCAGACTGCAGATATTGGTGACTTAAGTGCACTATGAGCCTTAGCATCAGCTGACTCGCTGTCATTTCCAATTACTTCCACTTTGTTATAATATCACTAACAGCTGACTATGGAATATTTAATAGCGAGGAAATTTCATGACTGGACTTGTTGCACTGGTGCATCCTATCACATTACCATGCTGGAATTCATTCAGTTCCTGAGAGCGACTCGTCCTTTCACACATGTTTGTAGAAGTAGTCTGCATGCCTAGGTGCTTGATCTAATACACCTGTGTCCATGGAAGTGATTGGAACACATTAATTGAATGATTTGGATGTGTTAGGGAATACTTTTGGCAACATAGTGTATATGTGCCTGACCTTACAAACTCTATGATTATAACAGTCATTTTCACTGTTTTCAGAACACAAGTTATGGTTGGAGATATCATGACCGCCACCCCACCATACAGATGTTTTGGGAGGTATTTGATGAACTAACTGAAGAGCAGAGGAAAGATGTCCTTCGTAAGTACTTGCTGAAGCCTCCATTATGATATGTTACTGAAATCACACTGTATCATATAAAACATTAGATTTTTCTGCGCTTTACCAAGATACATTAGAGAGCAGCATTGTTCTGATTAATATACTGTAAAGCTGCTTCTAGCTGGTGGACTGAGCCGCCTCACCTTTCACCTGGCTCACGTCACACACCTGGAGAGACTCGACCTCCACCTGTGTTGCCTCACGCGAGATGATCTAGAGGCTCTGAGTCAGTTGCTACCAATCTCACACGCCGGACACTAATCGCATGCTCGCTGCAGCAGTCATGTGACTCGTTGTTTTTCAGTCCAGGTGCTGCCCTCTCTCACTGCACTGACCGAGCTTGATGTGTCATCCAATAAGGAAGTGGGAGGTGTGGTCCACCTGCTGGTCTCCGCCCTCCCTGCGACACAAATGAGGCGGCTGCCATTCAACAGCTGCTACATGAGCAACGAGTCCTTCACTGCTCTGGGTAACACACACACACACACACACACACACACACACACACACACACACACACACACACACACACACACACACACACTTGTTTATTTATAGAAGTTTTCCTTCAAGTCATTCTCCCCGAATACCTCTTCCACCCTCTAGCCTGAAATGGTGAAAACTTTGTGTTTATGCATCAGCCCTGGCGGTGTCCTATCTGCGCACGGTGGATATTTCCTGGTGTAAAGTGGTTGGCGGTCACTTGGCGCTCCTGCTGGATGCTCTGCAGCCATCAGTCGTCAGCGAGCTCCGTCTTTGCAGCTGCGAGCTCACCACTGATGACATGCTACATCTGGGTAACTAACACACAATGACATTATACTTTTTCTTTTTTGGTCTGTAGTGGATCATTAGGCTGCATAAATGTATATTAAGACAAGTAAAGCCTGAAGGAAATTGATATTTCTTTCATTTATTTCATGCTGCCAGCATCTGTAGCTGTCGTATAAAACAAAACAATGAAACTATTCGGTGTTATTTTTGTCTCCATCAGAAACATTGTGAACAAAACAGTAAAGTGAACAGGCATAAAGTGATCAGTTATCAATGGGTCCTCTTCCTCTGTGCAGCTGCCGTGTGCAGACGGGGCTGTCTCTCCTCACTCCGTGCACTGGATCTGTCCTACAACAGCTTGGTGGGAGACAACGGTTGGTGCAGTCTGTTTGCAGCAGGAGGTCTGGGCTCTCTGGAAGACGTAGATGTCAGTTTGCGACCTTCAACCTCTGCTCCGTGCTCAGCCTGGCTGCCCGCTCTGCTCCGAGCTCTGCCTCAAATGCCGGCGCTGGCTCGACTGGCCATGCAGAGGTGGACAGCTGGCTGTCAGGAGAGAGAGCAGCTGAGGTACTGTCTGAAAAAGAGGAGCGTCCTGCTGGAAAGGGATCCAGATTTACAAGACACATTATCAACATGTAAAGGGAACAGTCAGGAGAGCCTAGAAGAGAGTCAGCCTGAGGAGATTGGAGCGGACCGCACTGGAATTTACTGTCAAAGAGCGACCCACTTTGTTGCTTTATTATTATTTTTTTAAGTCTCTGTTACCACAAGAAGGTCAGTGTTGACGTCAGCTGCATCACGTCTGATGTAAACTGTGTCACACGTGATGGTTTCAGGGAATACTGGGAACTTACAGAGTTAAGCACAGCTGGTGTGGGTTATCATATTTGTCGTCTCTCACCTTGGCTGCAGGGTCTGGGTCTTTCCAATGCAGCAGTCCTAACACTTGAGACACACATGCCGAGAAGTGGGGATACCTGGAAATGGACAAAGGCTTTCAGCAGAGTTTTAAAGCAGCTATTCAGGAAAAGAGCTGTGAATTATCTGCATACCTTGTTAGGTAATCAGCTATTTTGGGGTTCTTTAACAAATCAACCAAAAGGTCGACTGAGTATTTTCTCGTCAGAGTACCATCACCGTTCACGATGATGTTGAGCACAAGCTGGAGCGTTTGATGGATGTTCTTTGCATCAAAGAGCTACGAGGAAATCCCAGAGAGTAGAGACAGGATATTATGTGAATCAGCATGAATGTTGTTTGTTGTTCAACAGATAAAAACGAGAAGAGAAAATAGAAACAAAGTAAAAAAGGAACAATTGTTTCTGCCGTTAAGAAAAAAAAATTGAGTCATGGCAGAGACCTGCAGAAGTCTTGAGTCTCATTTGATGACATTTTGTCAGATTGCCTTGTAATAAAAAAAAAACAAAACTGTTTTTTGAGCAAAAGTTCTCCAGGTTTTTTTGGAGTTCTTTCAAAGTTTTCTTATTTTTGGACGTTAGCTGCTTTTTCACTCTTTTTCAGTCCAGTCTGTGCATCTGAACATTTACAGAAAGATTTCTTTGTTTCGTCTTTAGACACTTTGTTAAACGCAGATCCCAGCAGAGTTCGCCTACCTTCTCTCCAACCTTCTCAGGTTTTGTGGATATTATACATGGTTATGCTGAGGATATGTCGGCTACTTTCCACTGGAAATGCCTTTTGGTTAAACTGTCAGCGAGGAATTTGCACTGTTACATTTTTATATAACTTTAATGCAAAAAAAACAGCTGCTTGTTTAAGTGAAAATACACTGATGGGGTTTTTTTCTATTCATGAACAGGAGTGTGATCAGTTTAATAAAAGAAAAAATAACCATAACCAAGATATGAGGGGAAATCTTGGACAAATACAAGCAGACTGGAGCAGCCAGCGTTCAAAACACCGACGTTCAAGGTAACAGAAGGTTCCCGAGCCACATCCACCCAGCTGGTTTCTGTGTTTCTTGTGTATTTGTGTACACTGTGACTTCATGGCTGTCTTGGGCTCCAGCTCTTGTTTTGGTGTCTCATTAATTTGATTTAATGTCCTGCTTAGTGATAACATCACTCTTGGCCTCCCTGCACTGGCTTCCAATTGAATTTAGGATTCATTTTCAAGTTCTTTTATTGGTTTTTAAATCTTTAAATGGTCTGGCACCTGCTGAAGCCCTATGTCCCCACTCGTTCGCTCCGGTCAGCTGAGCAGCTGTTGCTCTCAGTCCCCAAATCACGGCTGAAACTGAGAGGAGACCGAGCGATCTCTATCGTGGCTCCTAAGCTTTGGAATAATCTTCCTCTTCACATTAGGCAATCGACATCAGTGCTGGTTTTTAAATCCAGATTGAAAATGCATTTTTATTCACTGGCTTTTGACTCAGTGGTTGACTGACTTGTATTTACTTGTATTTTATTGTTTTTCGCTATGTTTATTATTTTATCGTATTTATTATTCTTATGGTATCTATTATGTTTCTATTGTTCAGCAGTTTGGTCAGCCTTGTGTGTTTTTAAAGTGCTATATAAATAAACAATGATGATGATGATGAACATAGTAACGTGTGTTGGGTTGCTCTGTCTTCAGACTCACTGTCAGACTGATTAGACAGTGAGTCTGAAGGTGAGAGTCCTCACTGCCCACGCCTGTCTTTGGGTCTGACCAACACCATTTCCTGTGTGTCATTCCCCCCTCGCCTTCCCCCCATCCGTCCTGTCTGCACTGACCTCTCCAATAAAGACAAAAGGCCTCATTTTCTGAAACTCTTCCTATCCCATCACCTTGCGAAGAATCACTTCACCATGTTGATTAATAAGGACGGTGGGAATGGTTTGAAGTCTCGTCACAGAAAATGTGCCAAAGGCAAAGAATCTGAGCTTGAAATAAAATGAAATGAAAGATCAGCCCCACACAGGGGTTAAATTCAGATGGAAACTCTTATCACACAAAGAGAACAAGCGAATAAATATATCTGAGTGTGGCCCCTCGACTGTCACAGTGTAGCTGACATTTGATCTTATCATGTGTTAAAGCTATTTTAATTACTGAAGAGAACCAGTGTCAAACTCAGCCCAAGTATGGTTGTACGTTAATCCTTAAAGCAACAACGTTTTTAAAGTTGCAGCGTCATTTTTACACCACACCTAAAATCCCACTAATCGTCCGGGCTCTTCACCCTATGACCACACGCTGGGGTATCTAACACCACATGACCCAAATGGAAACTATGTCAGCTGAAAGAAACCCATCGAAATGTGCAACACTTAAAACTTTGCCTGATTGGAGCATGGCTTCAAATACAGCCCTGAAAACAGACAGGCGGTCGTTGGCATTTCGCCCTCGTTCCTGAGAGACTACATCGATGTATCAGTCAACAAATGAACTACTGTGGCGTCACAGCTGGGGCCTTCTCTGTGTCGTTTATAACACAGAGAAGGACCCAGCTGTGACGCTGAAGTGGTATCTTTAAATTAGCTGTAGGTGTGAATGCTTGTCTGTCTCTCTGTTAGCTTTGCAACAGACTGGTGATATTCAGAGTGCACCATATGTCTGGTATTATTTCCCTTCCAAATTAGTGCTTCCTCTTAGTTGCTGGTCTAAATTTGTTTCCTTTCATGTTCAGGCCGTGTTAGTGTTGTCTCTGTGTGTAGCAGGTTTTGTCTCCATGTTTGTTTCACTGTCTGCCTGTCTGTCTCTGTATTCTGTACTTCTGATAGACGTCTAATTTTGCCAGTCCCTCTTTTTGTGCGCCTTGTACCTTGTCACTCTCTGTGACCGCGTCTCACTTTGCCAGTTCCCATGTATTTAGTCAGTTAATGGTGGTCTGAGTAACCCTCACCACTTTGTTCTCCAGTGTCTTTGTTCCTGTTCATCCTACATATTTTCCCCCATTTGTTATTTATTTCTGCTGTTTGCTATTTATATTTTATTCCTGCACAGTTTGCTTGAAGCACTCATATTTTGTCTATTCTATTCATGTGGATCTTATCTTTCTATTTCCTTGCTTCCTTTTCTGTTTACTTTGCTTCTTGCCCGTGTTTCGTCCTTTTGCGGTGTCTGTGTTTTTTTAATCCTATGGTCTCTTTTAAGTTTGTTTGTCTCTTTACTTCTTCAAACTGAATTCAAAGTGGAGCAAATGCTATATAACATTCTCATAGTCTCATTCACACTAACGTTGGTTCTGTATCTTGTAACCAAAGGAAGCTTCAGCATGCAGACTGGAGCCAGCGATCAAAACACGTGCTTCCTATTTTATTTTGTTGGTTATGTTGAGTTTTGCTGTAACTGTCTCGTTACTCCTGATTTGTCCCTGCCGTCTCCTCTTCCCTAATAACCGTCCTGTGTGTTTATTGTTTAATCTTCTCCTTTCGTCACCCAGCTTCACTGGTCATGTTTCCTAGTGTTATCCCCCAGTATAGGTTTCTGAGTTTCTCAGTTCCCTGTCAGATATTTCATATCATTCTCTCCGTCCAAAATAAACAGGCTGCCTTTAGTTTATCCTTGCCAGCCTGTGAGTCTGCATTTGGGTCTTCTTTTTTCATAACAAATGATCATACTCCCCGCAGATTGTGATAGTGACACCTCCAGGCCATGCTGCAACTCTCTGGAGCTTTCCGCTCTTCAGGAACTCTCTCTGCAGGAGGGGGAGATACAGGAGAGGTGGAGGAAGATCTCAGCCTGGGCGTCTATTGTCTTATGTAGTCTGGAAGATGAGTGGATGGTGGGGTGGGTGCAGTTTTCTCTGTGGTGGGGTTGGGTGGACTGTCCCGGGCTCTGTGGGGCCGGGAGGCGCTGCTGCACTGGGCCCCGGTCTGGATGGGCCTGGGCCCCCTTTCCCTGGCGGGGCGCGGAGTATGGGGGTGTCACCAGGGTGCAGAGGAGGCTACCCCCCCTCTGTCCCCTTCTGGCTGCCTCTGCCTCAATTTTATCCCACAACTTAGACATTCACATTACTCACACTCTCATTACACATACATATAGGATCTTGGGGGTGGGCACAATACATGGATACATGGATACACGATACATGTACACCCCACCCCTGGTGTCGTTGCCCACCTCTCAATTTTAAATACACGTAGACATTGAGGGCTATCAGGAGGGACTATGCGCTTACCTGCTGCTCTCTGGCAGGTAGCTCCATACCCTCCTGGGTTTTAAATGCACCTTAGAACACACATGCATCAACACTACAATGAGCGGGTGGAGGGAGGTTTGGAGTCTTCTCTCACCCCCATTCTCTGCGGCCTGCTGGAGCAGGGGGGCTAGGAGGAGGAGTTGGCCGTCCGACTGCGGTCTGGAGTGTGGGGCCTCCCTGCTGCTGCGGAGTTGGGGTGGTCTGCCTCTCCCCACCGCAGGGAAAAGGGTAACACTACCTGGGTCTGGGTGCAGTTCCCCCCTCCAGGGGCAACGGTACCTAGACCCAGTTCGTAGAGTACGCTTGGGGAGTGTGATCGTGTGTACAGCGTCTCTTTATGTCTGTCTCCACGTTGGTTGAGTGTGGAGTAAGTACATATGAGAGCATGAGGGTGGGAATGGATGTTTGTATCTGTGTGTGCCTGTATGTCTGTGTCTATATGTCAGGTTGGGTATCAGACGCCACCTCTCTGGGGACATCTCAGGCCCTCCAAGGTTTGGAGGCCTATCTCCCCCTACCACCACTTCCCCTGCCAGTGGCGGACTCCCTCAGACATCGGTGCGTTGGTGGTTCTTTGTGTCCGGGGATGGGCGTCCAGGTACACACCGGCTCACTCCTTGGCGGCCGCTTATCGGGGCCTGGAGCCTGGGGCTCGCTCGGGCCACTTCGGAGGTGGGGGTGCCCCCGGCCTCTCGGCCTGGGGCTCGGTCACTCAGGCACGGCTGGCTGCCGGCGGAGCTCACGGGCGCGTCACTGCAACTCCCCCTGGCTTCTGCTCCGCGGCTGCTGAGTGAGCCCTCATCTGGGACTCTCCTCAGCTCTTTCTGGGACAGTGGCGCGGCTGCCCCTCTGTTGGTCTTCCTTGGTCTCTTGTGTTCTGGGGGCCTCTGGATGTCTGGAGTTTTGATCTCCTCCATACCTGCTTCATGCCCTGGAGGATGGGGCTGTGGCCCCCCCACACCCTCTAGCAGATCATTACATGAAGGAACCTTTTTAAAAAACAAGCGCGTCCATGCTCACAGGTGCTCACACACACAAACTACACCCTTTTTGGCTCCTACCTCAAAGCACACTGTGTTCTGTTGATCTTATGTGCTGCACAATAATGTTTAATATTTAGTATTTACTGTCATATTCCCATATATCATTGTGATGTTGTTTATTCTATTACTCTTGTTCTCTTCTGCTTGTTTTCTTTTTTCTTTCTCAACAGGTGATCCAGGTGATTAATAGATGCATTTTTTTTCTTTTTTTTTTCTATGGCTTTGTGTCCAGATATCAGCGCTCACCTGGCTGGTACCAAGAAGGTTCAGCAAGTGCTCCCCAGACCTGGAGTCCTGGACAGATTCTTCCCAGACCAGCCTCAAGCTGTGCAGCAGATCCGAGCGACATTGGCTGACCTCTACACTCTAGACATGGTGAGAAAAAGGGCACGGTTTTTTCATTGTTTGGAAAATTTGGCATTAGATAATCCTCACCTGGGTGTTGCTGTTCAGTGTAAGCAATATCATTTGCATTTTATTCCTCTGATTTATTTCTCTGTGGCGTTTATGAACTCGTATTTCTTAGGCTGGCTTTTAAGGAAGGAGAAAAGGTATGTATCAGTTGGCTGGGAAGAAAGATGGAGGTGGAAAGGATGTGCAAGCTATGGGACAAAGTTGCCGAGACTAGGTTAAAAAGAGGTGAGGATCAGTGAGCAGGAGTGTGGCTTTGTGCTGAAAAGAGCACAACAGATTGTCTGGAGAGAAGGTGAAGGAAAGTCAGCTGAAGCAAGACAGTTTGTGGAGTTTGTGTTGGACTGTATGTTATGCTGGGAGCCTGGGGATTAGTGCACTTTGATTCCAAGTTAATACTAGCTAGTGTTTCTCACTGGTTTTTGGGCGGTGGAGTAAAAGGGATTGGTTGGTGGCTGTTTCTAATGTTAGCCTTTTCTTTGCTTTCTTACAGGCAGGGTAAAGACATGGTGATGAATGAGTGTGTGGGCCGTCTGCTGAGGACCAGGAGCTCAGGACAGTCAGACGGGGGCGTCGCAGCAGGAGTCACCGTGCTCGACAATCCTCTGCTGTTCTGAGATGTCACACTCCTGCCTGCACATACAAACCACACTGAAGTCAGAGTTCCACCTGCACCTCCACCTGTTCTTGCAACAGCATGAAAACTGACAGAGGTGAGACAGCAGAAAAGTTCTTGTCTATTTTTTTTTTTTTTTACTAAGTTAAGGAATTAAGTTAAGAAGAGTGATTAAATAAATAGTTTCTTGCATTTTTGATTTAGTGATTGTGTTTAGGATTATTTCAGAAACATGTTTAGAGGATCTTTGTAAGCCTGTATTTACTTTAAAAGAAGGGAAGCACTTCTTCATCCTACAGAAAAGGTGACACATTACAGATGAGTTCATAAAAAGTGTCTCTGTCACTCTTTAAAGGCATGGAACAGCATGGTAAAGTAGGCCTAGGTTGCCATCTTGTGGCAGTGTGTTGTTACTACAACATATGAAATTGTGTTTCTATTGGAAATATAATTCAGCACCACTGAGCCGCTCTCTCAGTTACAAACTGAACCTGTTTTTTTAGACATATAAATCACTAAGTACAGTGAAGCTTTTGGTTTTGTAAAAGTGTTTCTTATTCTAAATGCATGTTGATTTTTATCAGGGTGAAGAGCAGTTAGCAGTGCATTCATGGACATCTCTAAACTATTATTTGAAGAATCTTTGGTGATGATGGCATGAACTAGAAGCGTGAGCTCCAGGTGAGACTGCACAGAAGAGCAAGTGTCCTTAAACTGCATCAACTGATGACTTCTCACAATTTTATTCCACTGTGTGTTTTTATCATTGAATGTTTCTGTCTTTGTGTACATGTAATGAAGACACTAAAGCTGAGCCAGAACTTCATGCTGAAGAGAAGGATTCTTTTAAAATGCATGGGGGAGCAAGCGAGTCAGATACCAAGGGCACGAAGATGAAGCAGGTCTGATCGGAAACCGTTTATTTCCAGGCCAGGGAGCACAAATAAAAACACCCTTAAAAGGTTCCCTCCTGCTCAACCGCGTCACTCCCTACGGAGAGAAGATCTACATGACCTTATCTGCGTATCTGGAGGTCAGCCGCTGCTCCGCCGTGTTGTACCTGTTTGTACGTGTTTTTAAGTCTCTTGATGTCATCGTGTCTAACACACACCCTTTATCTCCTCTCTGCAGCTGGACCATTGCATCCAGCCTGCCATTATCACCAAAGACATCTGCACGGTCTTTTACTCCCGAGACGCCAAGATTTCCCCACCCCGTTCTCTCAAGAACCTCTTTGGGACTGGATACTCCAAAACTGCTGACTGGTAAATCTGGGCTGCTGCACTGTGGCCATCTCTGTTTCACAATCAAAGATATCTGCCCTGTTACAAAGTTTCCTTGTTCAAAACTTCTGCTTCATTATAACAACCGAGTGACTGGGATCTACGAGCTGAGCTTGTGTAAGATGTCTGACACTGGAAGCCCAGGTGAGCGGCCATGAAACATGTTTAAAGAACGGCAACTGTTTTATCATAATTCTGTGGAGAGCTTCATCCTAATGAGGGCTCATGTCCTGAGCAGGGATGCAGAGGAGGAGGAGGAAGGTCCTGGACACATCAGTGGCTTATGTGCGTGGAGAGGAGAACCTGGCCGGCTGGAGGCCCAGAGGAGATAGCCTCATCCTAGAGCACCAGTGGGAGCTGGAGAAGATGGAGCAGCTGCAGGAGGTGGGGCCTTAAAAGATTCATAAAGAAATAAATCTGTTTAATATCGTAGAGGGAAAAATGACTTTTCAACTCAAAGAACAAAGTGCTATTCTAAAAAGTTTTTTCTTAGAGTACAGACGTTACATGACTAACCTCCCCTCTTCTCCCCACCTCACATTCGCCCCCATCTTTCGTCCAGGTGGAAAAGACCCGTCACCTTCTGGGAGAGGCGGCTCCCGTGGGAACAGCTCCCACCACCAAGTCCCTGAGTGAGTCTCTGTCCCCCAGCGTGAGCTCCAGCACTCTGTCCACATCCACCTCCGTCTCCTCGCAGATCTCCAGCACCACCTTTGAAAGCGTGAGAAGGAGCTGGCCACCAAGGTGAGAAAAACGTGGGCTTAGTGGGCGTTCTTGTTGCTGCCTTCTTCCTTCTCTGCTCGGAGCTGATCGGTCTTGTTCCTGTTGTGTTGTAGTGCCTGCGCCTTCTGACACACACCTTCAATACTGAATACAAGCAGCTGGTGAACAGCATCAGTGACTGCAAGGTGAGAAATAATACAAAGAAATTAAAAAATAGCCTTTCTGTGTCACATCAGGGAGTTCCTATATTGACGTCTACCTCATCCTGCTGTTGTTTCACTTCAGCTTTCTCTCATCTCACCGATCGGACGTGATCCATCCGTGACGAGCTTCAGCAGTGCCACCCTCACCCCTTCCTCTACCTGCCCCTCTCTGTCGGACTCGCGCTGTGGCTCCATGGGCCAGAAGTAAACATATTTTTAGGAACATTGACCTCGATCTGCAAACGGTTATTGACAGGTTATCCATTTGATTCTAACTTGGTGTGATTTGTGTTAAAGGACCCCTGAGAACAGCTCACGTGCCTCCAGTCCCTCCTGCTCAGACTGTGAAAACTTCCCGATGGTTCCCACTCTGGAGACCTCCTACCTTGCGCGGGCTGCAAAAGAACGAGTTCCTGAACTTGGTGCCTGATATTGAAGAAATGCGACCAGGGTGAGTAATGCCATATTAACCCAAATACTGTCACTATGACATGTGTCTCACAGACCAAATGTAAGTCGACACTCATGTTCTCTAGTTCAAGCAGAAATGATGTGGATCGATTCAAATTCCTGAGCCTGGATGATTTCAGCTGGAAACAAACCAACTCTGCTTCTTCCTCAGATAATTCAATTCAATTCAATTTTATTTATATAGCGCCAAATCACAACAAAAGTCGCCTCAAGGCGCTTCATAGATAATAATAATGGATTGGATTTATATAGCGCTTTTCAAGGCACCCAAAGCACTTTACATTTACAAGCCATTATTCATTCACTCTCACATTCACACACACTGGTGGAGGCAAGCTACGGTTGTAGCCACAGCTGCCCTGGGGCAGACTGACAGAAGCGAGGCTGGCATATCGCGCCATCAGCCCCTCTGGCTAACACCAGTAGGCCGTAGGGTAAAGTGTCTTGCCCAAGGACACAACGACCAGGACAGAGAGCCCGGGGATCGAACCGGCGACCTTCCGGTTACAGATACAGAGAAAAACCCAACAATCATATGACCCCCTATGAGCAAGCACTTGGGCGACAGTGGGAAGTAAAAACTCCCCTTTAACAGGAAGAAACCTCCAGCAGAACCAGGCTCAGGGAGGGGCAGGACCATCTGCTGCGACCAGTTGGGGTGAGAGAAGGAAAACAGGATAAAGACATGCTGTGGAAGAGAGACAGAGGTTAATAACAGATATGATTCAATGCAGAGAGGTCTATTAATGCATAGTGAGTGAGAAAGGTGACTGGAAAGGAAAAACTCAATGCATCATGGGAATCCCCGGCAACTATGCAAGTTGTAAACAGTTGTAGGATTAAAGATTATTGAATGTACAGAATGATTATTTACACAGAGCTATACAGTAGTGCAGTTAAGATAAGTGAGGGTGTAGATAGTTTCTACAGAGGCTATATAAAGTGCTAGTGGTTGTGAGTGGTGGTTCACTCCATGTTATTATTGTGTGTTTGAGGGTACAGTTGTCCATTGTGGGTGTGTGTATGTTCAGTCCATGAGTTTAACGTGGGTCAGATGTCAGGAGGCAGAGTTCAGGAGTCTGACAGCTGTGGGGAAGTAGCTGTTCCGGTACCTGGTGGTCTTAGTCCGGAGGCTCCTGTGGCGCCTCCCAGAGGGCAGGAGGGTGAAGAGTCCATGTGATGGGTGACTGGGGTCTTTGATGATTTTCCCAGCCCTTTTCAGACACCGCTTCCTGTAGATGTCCTTTATGGCAGGAAGTGGTGCTCCGGCGATGCGCTGGGCAGTTTTCACGACCCTCTGCAACGCCTTCCGGTCCGAGGCAGAGCAGTTCCCGTACCAGACTGTTATACAGTTGGTCAGGATGCTCTCGATGGTGCAGCGATAGAAGTTCACCAGGATGTCTGAGGACAGGTGGTTCTTCCTCAGAGTCCTCAAGAAGAAGAGGCGCTGGTGAGCCTTCTTGACCAGCTTGGAGCAGTTGGTCGTCCAGGTGAGATCCTCGGAGATGTGGACTCCCAGGAACTTGAAGCTGCTCACACGCTCCACAGCCGTCCCCTTAATGTGGATGGGTGGATGTGGGTCAGCATTCCTCCTGTAGTCCACGATGAGCTCCTTGGTCTTCTCGGTGTTAAGCAGCAGGTTGTTTGTGTCGCACCACTCAGCCAGACGATCCACCTCCTCCCTGTAGGCGGCCTCATCGTTGTCACTGATGAGGCCAATCACCGTGGTGTCATCTGCAAACTTAATGATGGTGTTGGAACCATCAGCAGGTCTGCAGTCGTGGGTGAAGAGGGAGTAGAGGAAAGGGCTCATCACACAGCCTTGTGGTACACCGGTGTTCATTGTGATGGTAGATGAGCAGTGGTTATCCAGCCGGACATGTTGGGGGCGGTTGGTCAGGAAGTCCAGTAACCATTTGCAGATGAGGGAACTGATGCCCAGGTCTGTCAGTTTCCTGATGAGTTGTGAGGGGTGGATTGTATTGAATGCTGAACTGAAGTCTATAAACAGCATTCTGGCGTAGGTGTTGTTGTTGTCCAGGTGTGAGAGGACAGAGTGCAGTGCGATGGAGACTGCATCCTCTGTGCTCCTGTTCTGGCGGTATGCAAATTGGTGGGGGTCCAGGGTGGGGGGGAGACAGGATTTGAAGTGTGCTAGGACCAGCTGCTCTAAGCACTTAGCTATTTACAGTTCATAACAAGAGACAAGGCACCATTTCTCTCCTTTGTGTTCCAGTCATCACAGCAGATTAAACTTTTAAAATATTTGCAAATAGTATAAAGAAATATATAAAGAAGTAAAACAGTAATTTATTAATACTTAGAAATACTAAAACTTACATTTGTCAGCAAAAACTGCTGCCATCTGAACCGAAACGTTACAAACCAGCTTACCCACAATCTGTGTATTTTTCTATGCTGGCTACTTAAATTGGCATCCAACAAGCTATTTGCTTTAATCTTTTATTAGACAAAGGCTGACTGGTTAGTTCAAGCTTCAACTGCATCCAAAGGACTGAAAATGTTTTAACACAGTGACTGAACTTGATTGAAGTCTCCGTAGTTTGTTGAATCTGTTTCGAGTGACTTATTTTCACAATTCCAGGAATTTTTAAAAGGCACCAAAAAGCATTACAACGCTGAGCTCGAGTCTGTGGACTTCAAAGGAAATGCAGAGGAGGCCAGGGTCCACATCAACAGCTGGGTGGAGAAGCAGACACAAGGTAAGCATAATGTAACTTTAAATGATCTCCACTGTAAATCCTTGGGGATCAGTTGTGTTGTGTTCAGTTGAGACATTATTACCGGATTGTCCACCGTCCACATTATTTTCTGTTTCCAGTTCTTCCAGTCTAATTTCTATTCAGTATTAAGCAGCACTATCTCTGGGTTTTACTGTTTGGTTTCATGCTATTAATAAAACCATCACAGCAGTATGTTGCTGTAAATAGCAGGCCAATTCTTCTATTCTTATTATATTATGTGATGGGTACTTCTACTTTGATCACTTGTGTCTTTAACATATTTTTATTTTTCAGGCCCATTTAGGATTGGCTGCTATTGATTCTATATCTTTATATTATCTTAAGTGCAGCAGGAAATTCATTCATTGTTTTTATAAAAGCGCGATACAAATACAGGCCATTTATAAATCTACCATCTATAATAATAGGATACAAGGACTTTCCATGAGGGTTATAGGACTGTGGTGCCACCTGCTGGAAATGAGACAATCTTAATCCCATTATTTTTGTAGGAGCCATTTTTGGGTTGATACCTCATGTTGCCGCTAGAGGTAACCTTTTTAAGTTTCTTTTTCTTTCTTTTTTTTTTTTTTACTTTATTTAACAAACAATGAGTATACAACATACGAACAGATGAAGTATACAAAACAACAGAACATGAACACAAAAAGCCAAGGGTAAAAGAAAAGGGTAACAATTATAAGAATACACATACATGTATTGTTTTGAGAGCCTTTGTGTTGGTGGAGTCTGATATTGATTGTATGTACATTTCCACATCCTTAAAATAATGACAGAAATATGGTGTTTTGTTAGTAAACTTACATTTATGGATAAAAAATGTAGCTAAAAGTATGAACAAATTCATCATAAAAAACATTTATCATACTTCTTGGGGAACTTAAACAAACAGAATAAAACATTTTCCCATCGTAAAGAAAACTCCCTTAAAATATGGACAATAACAAACCTGCTAAATTCCTTCCAGAATCTCTGTGTAAAAGAACAGTACCAAAAAAGATGCGTCACAGTTTCTGGATGATCCCCACAGAAAGTACAATTAGTATTTATGTCCCTTTTAAATTTTACCATGTAGTGACTGGCTGGATAACATTTATGTAGAATTTTAAATGAGACTTCTTTCACCTTATTTACAATCAAATATTTATGGGGGACCATCCAGACTGTCTTCCACTTGATATCTGGAACATATCGGTTCCAATAAGATGTTATATATGGGAGAGAGACGATATCTTCTTGGAATAAACTACGTATTCTCTTATTGCTGTTACCAAGTTCCTGTGAAAAGCAGATTTTTCCTATTGGTGACTCAGCTGGATCAGGGAGAGTGACTGAGGTAGATATTGAGCTGTCAGTGTTTTTATATAACATTAAAGTCCCTGAGGGTGTGGCACCAAGCACCACTGAGGATTCCACCTTTTTAAGTTCCTGTATGGTAGGTTTATGTAAGGTATTTAAGGTGGACGCACGTAATCAGCGTCAGGTGTGTTGTTAATCATAAGAAGGCAAAACGTTTGTGACCGCTGCGCTTTTATCTTAAAATGTTTGGAACAAAGACCAAAAAGGACAAGATAAGTACTGCTGGAGTTATTGGACTGTTTAATTAATTCATGCATACCAGAAGCATCGCGTCACCCCCGCTAACAACCTCCTGAGTGGCTTCTTTCTTCTTTTTTTTTTGCCTGTCCCATTTGGTTCTTTAGCCGTCAGAATATTTGTCTGAAGACCAACAAGGATACCCAATGGATTTATTTTGCCAAATGGATCATCGCGGCATTGCCGTATTGGTCCATTTGATCGACCTTTGTTTTTATTATTTATTTTATTTTATTTTCAGTTGTTACAGACGGGACAGACATGAGTGAGGGACAGGAAAGGGAGAAAGAAAGAGGAAGGGGGAAAATAAATAAATAAATAAAATCTCCTGGATCACCTGTTGAGAGAGAAAGAATAGAAAACAAGCAAAAAAAACCAAAGCAACTTTCTAAACACAACACCATCGCATTAATCTAGCTAAGTGTAAACAGCAGTAAATACTAAATATTCAATGTTGTTGTGCAGCACGCAGGACAGACAGCACACAATGTGCTTTGAAGTAGCAGCCAAGAAAGGTGTAATTTAAGTCTACGAGCAGTGAACACCCGTGTGCACACCTGTGTGGATCAGCGCGCTTGTATTCAAATGGTTTCCACATGTAATGGTCTGCAAGAGGATGTAGCGAGCCATAGCCCCGTCCCCCAGGCCATGAAGCAGGCATGGAGGAGATCCAGGCCCCAGACATCCAGAGGCCCCAGAGTGTGAGAGCCCAAGGAGGACCACCGGAGGGGCATCCGTGCCACCCTCATGGGAAGGGCTGAGGATCCCCAGACGAGGCGTCACCCAGTAGCCACCGAGCAGAAGCTAGAGGGAGCTGCACCGGCGTGCCCGCCGGCTCTGCCGGCAGCCAGCTGTGCCTCAGTGGCTTCAAGCGTAGGCTTGAATTTTGTTCAAGCCTACACTTGAATTTTTGTTTTTTGTTCCCTGTTATACTGATCATAAAGCTTTTTCCCCCTTTTTTTTAAAATAAAAACCATCTTGCTGTTGCCCTGTTTTCTGATTTTATAGCTGAAGATGTTGTACAGTAACTAGTGCATCTTTGGTAATAGTTAATAGTTTTCATAAATCCTTTTTACCAGATAAAATCAAGGACTTGCTAAGCCAGGATGCAGTGGGTAGCCTGACGAAGCTGGTTCTCGTGAATGCCATTTACTTCAAGGGCAGCTGGAACACGCAGTTTAAGGAGGAGAAGACTGCTGATGCGCAGTTTCGACTGAACAAGGTAACAGTGCAGAAAGGCAGCATAGGATGGTGCAGTTATACTTTGATCTGTCATACTACAAACGAGCTGTGGATTTTGCTGAATGAGAACATGAAGCCTGGAGCTCTGAGGGGATAAAATCGTGCTTTTAGGACGATCACTTTCCAACTTTATGCAGTTATGCAATGCAGTTTATTATTCATGTAATATCCAATAAGTTCTCAAATAAATCTCAAACAACAGCACATCACAAACTTCGACTAACAAGAACAAGTTGTGTTGTGGCGTGTGCTCTACATCCAAATCCACTCAATGGCTGGAATAAAACCATGACAGAACTTTTTGAGATCATTTTGAGACTAAACACAAAAAACATTTCTCTTGTCTCCCCTATTTTTCAGAACGACACTAAGCCGGTGAAGATGATGCAGCAGAAAAGTAAATTTCCTTTTGCGACCATTCCTGAGGCCAACTGCAAGGTAACATCCATCACTTTCAGCTTATTACAGGATTTCACCAGCATGATCTAAAACTTGTCTTTTACAAATATCAGCCTAAATTTCTAGATTAGGAAGTCAGATCATCTTTGATGGAGTAATAAATAAAAACAATGTTTCTGGACAGATTCTTGAGATGCCGTATAAAGGAAATGACCTCAGCATGCTCATATTCCTGCCTAATGACATAGAAGATGATACCACAGGCTTGGAAAAGGTAAGATGCACTTACCAGTACTTTAATGTCCAGTTTCAATCAGACAAGCTAGTGACACTGTATCCACACAGCTGGAGAAGGAGCTGACCTATCAGAACTTTGTGGACTGGACTCGCCCAGACATGATGAGCCCCAACGAGGTTGATGTCAAGCTCCCTCGATTTAAGATGGAGGAGAAGTATGACTTGGAGAAAATCCTGACCAACATGGGAATGGAGAACGCTTTTGACATCTACAAGAGAGACTTCTCTGGTGAGAAATATTGCACCAATGAGACACACTGAATCAATTATACAGTTATATTGAGAGCACAAAAACTGCAAAACATCATCTGGTAAAGAAAAAAACACAACTGATTTCTGGGCTCTTCATCTACTAGGAATGTCTCCAGCAAATGACCTGATAGTGTCCAAAGTTGTCCACAAGGCTTTGGTGGATGTAAATGAAGAAGGAGCTGAGGCTGCTGCTGCCACTGGGGTTGACATGGAAGTCCGCTCTATAACGATTCCTGCTGAGTTTGTTGCCGACCATCCCTTCATCTTCTTCATCCGACATAAACCCACCAAGAGCATTCTCTTTGTGGGCCGGTACTGCTCACCCGAGTAAACACGAGCTGACATTGACATGAATTAAACATAAAACATTATATACAGTATAAGATTTTGTAAGGTAAACCTAGTTCATACAAATGAAGTAAAGAAAAGTTATTAAAACAAAACGTGCCTTGCTGTTTATTCTTTCAGTGTCCCACAGTAGCACATTTCCTGCTAGGAAAATGTCAGAAGTCACATCATTTCTGTAAATTGGGAAGTAACTGTAATACATCAAGTCACCTCTGTCTCTTGTTACCAGGACTTTTTAAAATGAATGGTGCAACATGGAAAGAGGCCCTACACAAGAGTTTAGCTTTGAGCTCAATATGCGATGATCCTTTCAGCCATGACATCTCTGACATGGGAAACCAGGGAATTTGATTAGAAAATGGTGAAGGATTTTCTTTTCAGTTAGAAACTGGATTTGTGTAACATGGTGGTGAAAAGCCCCCAAAGAAACCAGCATATGATCAGTCGCTATATTGCATTTAATACAAACGTCCTTCGTGTATCCTTTGAATACAGAACAGATCATTTCTGATATCTATGAGTAAACCCAACCAGCACGTGTCCCAAAAGACCCCACAGTGTTTTTATCTGGCTTTTCCCTGACAGTTAGTGGACACTGACAGATGTGTGCTGAATATGAAAGGACACAAAAGAACTAAAGGTTTGCAGGGTTAAAAACAAGAACTACATGAAGGTTGTTTCATCCTGCTGTAACTTATGACAGAAGCATCTTTTGTTTATTTTTTTATTTATTTACACAAAGACAGATGTTGAAATAACAGGAGTAACAGTTTAATTCAATTGAAATCAGTCCAATCGTCTATAATGAAATTATTGTTTTTCATTAGTTGGCAAAAGATGGGGGTTGTTGACGGCAATTCAGTGAATGCAACAGGGGAGGACGCCAGTTTGGATGGAGGGGAATCAGCAGGACAGATGAGATTTTGTTTAGGAGTCGAGTAGTTGTGTGAATGAGGAGAGGAGAGCACATTAGACTGCTGAGAGACGGGGAGGTAGTCAAGCACTGACCACATGTCTTCTTGGATTTCAGCAAAACAGATGGGCTCATCTCGGTCTTGAAATAATTCAACTCGGGGTTGAACTGATGCAGTTTGAGAGGCATCTACAGGAGAGGCAGGGGTGGGTGAGGGCTGCTGAGACTGCGCAGTGATGGGGAGGGGGTCGAGCTCTTCCAGCACTGACAGCAGTTCTTCCTCACTGTCTGCGACAAAGGCTTCCTCTGTCTGGAACTGAAGGGCTGCAACAGGGGAGTCCAATGAGGTGTCCTCAGGGAAATTCATGTGAGAGGCAGGGGAGACCTGATTTTCTTGACAGAGAGGTGTGTAGGGTGATGCCTGTGTGTTTGGCAGTTGCAAACACACTGGCTGCTGGCGAGGCACGCTGCTGTCATCTGGCTTTGTCTGTGGCTGCTCATGTGGCTCTGTCAGAAATGAATGAGAAGAAGAAGATGGCTGTGACTCAGCTGGCCTCATACGCAAGTTGTTGGCTTGTTGAACAACTTCTTCATGTACAGATGCAGATTCTGCAACGCAAACAAAAATACATTAAGTCTTCTTTTTTTCAACACATTTTTGTTTCGTTTTCATCACATTTCTTATGTAAGATGCTGTGATACCAAGAAATCTTCTTTCACCTTTTCTAAGTCTGATTCTCTTCCTCTTCTTGCCCTGAAAACAAACACAGAGTTTTCATTAGCTGAAACTCTGTGCAGTGACTGTTTCATCATTCAGTGCAGTGATGCACACATGTGTGAACTGCATGTTGGCACTTTGGACATACATCGTTTTCTTTGGTCGACCAGGCTGGATGCTCTTTGGCATGATTCTGTCTTTCTGTTTCAGCCTGCTTGAAATATCTGGCTTTCTGGTCGTTTGAAAGCGACTTCCACTGTGGACAGAAGATCATAAGAACACACTGTGAGCACTGCTACTACACATAACTACAGGACAGCTGGGACACATGCAAAAACATGAGCAGACAACATTAACAGATGCATAAATGTATGCAGAGTTACACACTTACTCTCTGTCCCACCACTGCATTTACGGCTGCACTTCCAGGGATGTTGAGTTCAGCAATGACCTTTGGCCTCTGCTCTTTGAGATAGAGCATGAAGGCATTTGGCGGCTTCTTGACGTATGGCCCATCTTCATCCTGCTGGGCTGGGCACTTTCTTTTTCTTCAGGAATAAAACACAGAGTAAGAGCACATGTTAGCACTGTGTACAACTGTGAGGGAAGCAGTTCAAAAACAAAAGCACACAAAACACACAACAGGTGATGAGACAAGCTGCAATACGATCATCTATCCACTAGGTGGAAGAATTGATCAGTAGAAAGAGGAGATGTGCTCAAAACGACATTCATACATAGATTTATTCTTCTTAGTTAGTCTTAAGAATTAGGATTCACTGACAGTGAAGAAGTTTCAGACGTGCACTCGCGTTTCCCCTTTTGCCTTTTCCTGCTCCAGCCAAGTCCTCCGCCTGCTCGACATCTCTCCTATTACCTTTTATTACGCTTGCACTCATGCCTTTGCCTTTCACCACTTCAAAACTGCGCCTTCTTCAATATTACCTTCATATGCTCTCTTTGCTTTTCGCCTTCCTCACTACACTAAGTACCATTTTTTAACGCTGTGTACTCACTCTTGCTAAGTACATGTGAACAGATCTTGAAGAAAAAAAACAAAACAAAACATACTTTTCTTTTCTCTTCTGATACTATTGAATGATCCTAACAGAAAAAAACAGAGTTAACACTGACTTAATAAAAAAGTGTTATATTTTATCTCAGATAAACTAGTCAGTGTTTATTAGTGTTTGCTCAACTAGAAGTCTTCATAGTAGCATCCACACATCAAGTCTTTAAACAAATAATGAAAGGATAATGAAAGAAAGTTTAATGTGAAATTACTGAATTATATGAAATGCCAGAGTGTTTTTCTTTAAACTACTTGGGACACTGCCTTTTAGTGATGTCACTAAAAGGCAAGGTTCTAATGTTGTGTTGCCATAGACTCCGGAGTTTACTTTTAAAGCTCACTTACAGAACTGACTTATACAGCTTAGTTAGAAAAGTCAAGCATCCAGACATTTGAAGGACTATTCACTCATTAAGGTGACATTTTCTATTTTAAAAGTTCTCAAAAAATTAAGATGAAAAAGGAAACAAGAAAAGTTACGACTGAGGCAGATAAGAAAGATCCAGGAGATCAAAGTAAGTAAAAAAAAAAAAATCCCCCAAATAACAGAATGTACATTTCTAACAATGTTGAGGCTCTGTGTATAAAATGATTCATTTTTAGAGGATTTAAATCCTGGTTTTGATTGAAACTAACCTGAGTGCAACATGTCTAATCAAAGAAAGGTTACTGGGGCACTTTGTCTTTTGGTAAAATAATGTGACAAGTTTATTCTTGGACTGAGCAGTGAAAACAGAGCAACAAGTGTCATCAGTATCTAGACTTAGTAGACCTAATATGGACTCGTGTTGGTGTGTTTTTTTTAATCAAAAGGATAAACTTGTTGTTATATTGTAAGCAATACTAATTTAAAATTCAATGACATCAAAATCCTTCTAGTCCTGATGTCGAGCGCTCTTTTTCACTAATGTGTTGTTGTTGTTTATAGATTGTAAGAGCAGGATGGCTAAAAGAAAGGCCAGTCCTGAAAAAACGACCCCCATAAAAAGAAGGAGGGTCACTGAGCAGGCTGGTCCTTCCACCAGCTCAGATGCTCATGTGGTCGGGGGAGTTAAGCGAAAGGTCCAACAAGATGAAGCGGGGACAACCAATACAGCAAAGAAGCGTAAACTTCTTGAGCATGTGAGCGGTGACAAGGGGCAGGCATCTTCCTGGTTGGACACTGGTAAAGGTAGGCTAATTAGTTGAGTGAGGGGTAGATTAAGTGTACATCTGGTTGCTAGTTTGAAGATATTAGTGTTTGGGAGATATTTGTGTCTATTATCTAATAAGCTGACGTGCTTTTGGTGTTTTCCACATCTGCAGACTGCAGCATAGAGATTTCAGAGAGCTGCAGTAAAAACAAAAAGGCTGGCAAAAGGAAAGCTGCGGGAGACACCAGGGACCCACCTAAGAAAAAGAACGTGGACCAGGACAAAACCAAAACCGTTGCCAAAAAGTCAGTGGCTGAACAGAAACGTAAGTAGCAAGCAGCTTAGCTTTTATATTCAGGTGAAGAGCAAAATGAACATTTAGGGTACAGCAGAGAGTAATTTGTGTGACAGCTGTAGTAAAACCCAATTTGTGTTTGTCTGTTTAGGTGACTTCCAAGCGAGATACGTGGAGGAGCACCGGCTTGGAGAAGGAGGATGTGGAGCAGTGTTTTCTGGCTACCGCATAAAGGATCATTTACCAGTAAGTGTTCAGATGGTGGTAGTAAGACAGGCAGTAATGCAGATAAGGGATAATATCGTAAGCTGAGATGTATGCTGTTTTACACCTTTAATGATGTCATACTGAGGAAATGCTCATCAATGCCCTGTGTCTTTTAGGTGGCCATCAAACACATCCCAAAGGGGAAAGTGTACTGCAAAGTGAAGGTAAATGTGCAAGACTTGAATTGTTTTTACATTAGTGGATTGCATGCAGCGTTCACCTGTGGAACGTCTGTGCCTCATCATCCACTTTGTTGAAATATTTCAGGATGATAACGGGAAGAATGTGTCAGTGGAAGTTGCCATCATGCTGAAGCTTGCAGCTGAAGCAGATGGATCAGTGGAAACATCAGCCCCAGTGTCTCTGTTGGAGTGGTTTGACTTTGGCAGAGAGCTGATCCTGGTGATGGAGAGACCTGTCCCCGCTGTGGACCTGGATAAATACATAGAAGAAAATGGAGGATTTTTGCCAGAGGACAAGGCCAAGGCAAGTTGACTTGCCTTAGAAGAGTCTTAGACTGTACATCATTCAATCAAAGCACAGAGTATTAGAGAAACATTAACCCATTGATTGATTATTGTCTTTTTCATCGTTTCCAGGTAGGGCTGGGCTATATCATACCATTCACGGTAATACCGGTGTAATTTTGGGCAACGATAGGAAAATGAAATATCGCGCTAGAATAGGTAAAACGCGCATGCGCAGTGCCTATGTTTACATACGCAGATGGCGGTGACGCAGAAAGAGAAGAGCAAAAGTGGATCGTTGAATGAAACGGATGAACCAGAACTGGTTTGTAAAAATGCTGCAACTTTAGTGGTGTGGAACTGGTTTAGCTTTCGTCCGTCAGATACACAACAAAGCACGATTTTTGGTAGCGCATGCTAGCGGGCCGCCGTTATTACCGTGTTGTTTGGAAAATACGGCACACTTAAAATCAATCCTTTGATTTTTCTGAAACTCGACAGTGCCCCTTATAATCCCGTGTGCCTTATGTATGAATTCTGGTTGTGTTTACTGACCTCAAAACGATTTTATGTACACGGCGACTTTGCTAAGCTACAAAGCCGCACCGCTCGATGGATTGTCGGAGCATTACGGCTATCGTAGGCAGGCGCCTCGCGGAGTGATACGTACTGCACCTCAACGTGATATTACCGTATTGTGTGTGAATAACCTCTTTTTAAGCTTTGTGGATATTTTACATGGTTATGCTGAGGATATGTCGGCCAATTTCCACTGGAAATGCCTTTTGGTTAAACTGTCAGCAAGGAATTTGCATTTGCACTGTTACATTTTTATATAACTTTAATGCACATAAAAAAACAGCTGCTTGTTTAAGTGAAAATACATTTATGGGGTTTTTTGCACTAATAAAGTTGTGGAGTTGTAAAGTATTTTGTCTAGTGTCAGTTATATCGTTATCGCAACTTTTCAAATGTATATCGTGATAAATATTTTTGGTCATATCGCCCTGCTCTGATTCCAGGTCATTCTGAAGCAGCTGGTTGATGCTGCGAAGCACCTGGAGGATAAACACATCTTTCACCGGGACATCAAGAGTGAGAACATTCTAATTGAGACCGGCTCAGATGTACCGCGTGTTCGTATCATCGACTTTGGACTGAGCTGCTTTGTTAAGGAGCAGTCGCAGTACCGCGTCTTCTATGGTAACATATTCTGCTCTTGCTCTTCACAGATGTCACAATTTTCGCCTTTTGTTTTAGAAGAAATTGCAATTGTGTCTGTTTATTAGGTACAGAAATTTACTCCCCTCCCGAGTGGTACGGGCGCAGTTGCTACAGGTGTGGACCCACCACGGTATGGCAAATGGGAGTGGTTCTGTACGAAGCGCTTCATGCCGGGGACTTTAACACCACGAGCTTCCTCAAAAAGCGCCTGAAATTCAAAAGACATCTGTCCAAAAGTAAGAAAACGTCACACTTCAAGACTGACTGATGGCTTGGACCACTGGAACTATCATCTTCATGTTTTTTCTCTTTCCTTTCTTTCCAGACTGCCGGGATTTCTTGGACGCCTGTTTAACCAAAGTCCCGGAGACGCGGCCGACGCTGGAGGAGCTACAGCATCACACTTGGCTGAGATAAGCCTATCTCACACACACACACACAAACACACACAATTCAGACGTTATCATTTATGTGTGATGTATGAATTACCTTTCTTTTTTTCAGGAAATAATTTTTTTTAATTGGCCCACTTTAAATTTCAGTGTTTTGGAATTCCTGTAACCCCCCCCAGCCATCCCAGGAAAGGGGATCTCTCTTTGAATGGGCTTTCCCGAGGTTTCTTCCCGTCAGTCTGGCCCCCCCAGGGGAGTTTTTCCTCGTCTTCATAGAGAGCTTGGGCTGGCTCAGGAGCTCCATCAAAACTGTCTTTATTTAATTACTCTAATGTAATCATATACTTTAAAGTAATCAAATAAAAGACAGTAAAAATCTGAAGACTTGAAGTAAACTTCCATTAAAATAAAACTTGTTTAATTCATCTTTGCTGAGGATACTGTGTTATTACTATTTCAAGGATTATGTCAGAACACCGGATACTGGTACCCATCCCTACCCATCACTAGGGAACAGAACAAACCAGACATCAATTACAACAAAAATGACACTGACCCAGCCAGCATAACTTGTCTGCCTTAAGAAATGTTTAGCAATATTACAAATTGGGTGATATGCCTTAAAGTAGCTTCTCATGTGTTCAGCATTGTCAAAGGCTACATTTTAATTAAAACCACAATCTAGTAATGTTCTGTCTTTAACCTTCCTAATTTGTTTTTTGTCCTAACCTAACACTAAATTGCCAGTGAAAACAAAAGTTACATAAATAAAGAAGAGTAAAGAAAATTACGGTCTTTTTTATTGTAACAGTTTACCAGTGTACAGTTGGGTTTGTGACATATCTATCTAATAGACTCCAATTTGTGCATGTAAATGGAGAGTCCTCTTCACACACTGAGGTTAATTATGGAGTTCCACAGGGTTCAGTGCTAGGACCAATTCTGTTTACATTATACATGTTTCCCCTAGGCAGCATCATTAGAAGACATAGCATAAATTTTCACTGCTATGCAGATGACACCCAGCTCTATCTGTCCATGAAGCCAGATAACACACACCAATGAGTTACACTGCAGGAATGTCTTAAAGACTTAAAGACCTGGATGGCCGCTAACTTTCTGCTTCTTAATTCAGATCAAACTGAGGTTATTGTACTCGGCCCTGAAAAGTTTAGAAATATGGTATCTAACCAGATTCTTACTCTGGATGGCATTACCTTGGCCTCCAGTAACGCTGTGAGGAACCTTGGAGTCATTTTTGACCAGGACATGTCCTTCAACGCACATATTAAACAAATATGTAAGACTGCGTTCTTCCATTTGCGCAACATCTCTAAAATTAGAAATATCCTGTCTCAGAGTTCATGCATTTATTGTGTGAATGTGTGTGTGAATGGGTGGATGACTGGATATGTAAAGCGCTTTGGGGTCCTTAGGGACTAGTAAAGCGCTATATAAATACAGGGCATTTACCATTTATTACTTCCAGGCTGGACGACTGTAATTCATTATTATCAGGATGTCCAAAAAACTCACTGAAAAGCCTTCAGCTGATCCAAAATGCTGCAGCAAGAGTCCTGACAGGGACTAGAAAGAGAGAGCAGATTTCTCCTGTTAAATCCAGAATTGAATTCAAAATCCTGCTCCTCACATACAAGGTCTTAAATAATCAGGCCCCATCTTATCTTAATGACCTTGTAGTACCATATCACCCTATTAGAGCACTTCGCTCTCGCTCTGCAGGCCTACTTGTTGTTCCTAGAGTATTTAAAAGTAGAATGGGAGGGAGAGCCTTCAGTTTTCAGGCCCCTCTTCTGTGGAACCAGCTTCCAGTTTGGATTCAGGAGACAGACACTATCTCTACTTTTAAGATTAGGCTTAAAACTTTCCTTTTTGCTAAAGCATATAGTTAGGGCTGGACCAGGTGACCCTGAATCCTCCCTTAGTTATGCTGCAATAGACGTAGGCTGCCGGGGATTCCCATGATGCATTGAGTTTTTCCTTTCCAGTCTCCTTTCTCACTCAGTATGAGTTAATAGACCTCTCTGCATTGAATCATATCTGTTATTAACCTCTGTCTCTCTTCCACAGCATGTCTTTTATCCTGTCTTCATTCTCTCACCCCAACCGGTCGCAGAAGATGGCCCCGCCCCTCCCTGAGCCTGGTTCTGCTGGAGGTTTCTTCCTGTTAAAAGGGAGTTTTTCCTTCCCACTGTCGCCAAAGTGCTTGCTCATAGGGGGTCATATGATTGTTGGGTTTTTCTCTGTATCTATGAAGCGCCTTGAGGCGACTTTTGTTGTGATTTGGCGCTATATAAATAACATTGAATTGAATTACCTGAGGAAGAAGCAGAGTTGGTTTGTTTCCAGCTGAAATCATCCAGGCTCAGGAATTTGAATCGATCCACATCATTTCTGCTTGAACTAGAGAACATGAGTGTCGACTTACATTTGGTCTGTGAGACACATGTCATAGTGACAGTATTTGGGTTAATATGGCATTACTCACCCTGGTCGCATTTCTTCAATATCAGGCACCAAGTTCAGGAACTCGTTCTTTTGCAGCCCGCGCAAGGTAGGAGGTCTCCAGAGTGGGAACCATCGGGAAGTTTTCACAGTCTGAGCAGGAGGGACTGGAGGCACGTGAGCTGTTCTCAGGGGTCCTTTAACACAAATCACACCAAGTTAGAATCAAATGGATAACCTGTCAATAACCGTTTGCAGATCGAGGTCAATGTTCCTAAAAATATGTTTACTTCTGGCCCATGGAGCCACAGCGGGAGTCCGAGAGAGGGGCAGGTAGAGGAAGGGGTGAGGGTGGCACTGCTGAAGCTCGTCACGGATGGATCACGTCCGATCGGTGAGATGAGAGAAAGCTGAAGTGAAACAACAGCAGGATGAGGTAGACGTCAATATAGGAACTCCCTGATGTGACACAGAAAGGCTATTTTTTAATTTCTTTGTATTATTTCTCACCTTGCAGTCACTGATGCTGTTCACCAGCTGGTTGTATTCAGTATTGAAGGTGTGTGTCAGAAGGCGCAGGCACTACAACACAACAGGAACAAGACCGATCAGCTCCGAGCAGAGAAGGAAGAAGGCAGCAACAAGAACGCCCACTAAGCCCACGTTTTTCTCACCTTGGTGGCCAGCTCCTTCTCACGCTTTCAAAGGTGGTGCTGGAGATCTGCGAGGAGGCGGAGGTGGACGTGGACAGAGTGCCGGAGCTCACGCTGGGGGACAGAGACTCACTCAGGGACTTGGTGGTGGGAGCTGTTCCCACGGGAGCCGCCTCTCCCAGAAGGTGACGGGTCTTTTCCACCTGGAAGAAAGATGGGGGCTAATGTGAGGTAGGGAGAAGAGGGGACGTTAGTCATGTAAAGGCCATAGGTGAGGGTAGGGACGTAGATCGACCGGTAAATTGAGAGCTTCGCTTTTACACTCAGCTCCCTCTTCACCACGACGGACCGGTGCAGCGTCCGCATTACTGCAGCTGCAGCCCCAATCCGTCTGTCGATCTCCAGCTCCCTTCTCCCATCACTCGCGAACAAGACCCCGAGATACTTGAACTCCTCCACTTGGGGCAGGAACTCATCCCCGACTCATCCTATATTTCCGTTTTTATATTTCTAATGTTTGCCTTGTTTTCTTCACTGTCTAGTCTGCCTCTGTCTTGCCTGTATGGATGCATTTACACCGAAATGTCCCCAACAAAGGATGTTTTAATTCACCACTATTCCAGTGAAACACGAGTCTCCCATCTTCCTGCTACCAGTCTGGAGTTTTTGTTCACCAAAGCACACACCAACTTCATACTGACGGACAGATCACTGCCCTTTTGCCGCCTTGTCTGACCGTGTTTTGTGGCTGTGGTTCACTTCACCTCACTCTTCCCCATTCTTGTCATTAAATCAGGCTGTTCTGCAACCATGGCAGCCATTCACTCTATGGCTCTATTCATGGTGTATTTTACCCCTTCACCAAAGGCCGTTCTCGTTTCCAACATTATATTTGCAGTGTTCGTCTATCTATCAATATCTGCGGAGTATTTTTTTTAACGAGTATCCTATTTTCTAAAGCACAGCATGTAAAGGGTAGCTCGGTTAGCAGGATGCTAGCATGTAGCGCTTAGTGAGACACGCCTCAGACGAGTTGAGCAAAGACCCCGTCTGTGTACTTTATACGTGAGCAACGGATTTAAATAAAATTAAGGTTTCAAAAGACAAACTTGAAGATAAAAAAATATATATATATACTCACCGGAGAGCCGCCAGGGTTTGCCGCTGCCATCTTGGCGCTCCTAAATTCAAAACTGCCTCTGCAGTCAGGCAGGGGAGGCGTGGAAATTGTCTTTGAGTTAGTCAAACGTTTTCCTTAGTTCGAGTAGATGATAAAAAAAATAATAATAATAAATGGGATTTTAAGTAGGACTAGGCGTTCTGTAATGATCTCTATTTAGGAGAAAAACTTAATCACTCACCTTTAAACAGCTCTCTTTTAGGAGACACACTGCTGGCTAACGGTGTCATGTGATCAAACAGCGTAATTTAATTGGCTGAGAGCCACTCGACTCGATCTGGTGCTGATTGCTCTGGCTTGGGTCATTAAAGTTCATCACTTTTGCAGTTGAATTTTTGCAGGTGAATTTTTTTCAGGTGAATTTTTGCAGGTGAATTTTTTGCAGGTGAATTTTTGCAGGTGAATATTTTTGCAGGGAAATTTGGAGGATAAAAATTCAGTGTCATAAATTCAATGTCTAAAAATACTTGAATTCTGATGATACTATATTTCTTCCATAGCAGAGCGCCCAGAGTCGGCGATTAGAAGAAGGTCATTGAAGACTCTTAGTAGGGCAGTTTCGGTGCTGTGACGCGGTCTAAATCCAGACTGGAATTTATCACTTATACCGTTTCTCTCTAAGTGGGTCTGTAGTTGCTGAAGCACTATTTTCTCTAAAACTTTTGACATGAAGGGGAGTTTAGAAATCGGCCTGTAATTTGCTAGAGTGTTACGATCAAGGCTACTTTTCTTGATAACAGGTTGCACGACTGCATGTTTAAAGACAGTCGGAACATAGCCAGATGACAGTGATGAGTTCATTAAAAATAAGATACAGGACCCGATTGTATTCAATGCATTCTTAATGATACGAGAAGGAATAATGTCATGCAGAGAATTTGAGCTTCTCAGGTTATTAATTATTTCCTTTAAAGTCGAGAATGACACAGGTTCAAACTGTTGAAAAACCGTTGAACATTCAGAAACTGGGGCTTGATTTACTACTGGAGAATGTGGGGCCCTTAACACCGAGATTTTATCTATAAAATAATTTAGAAATTTTTCGCAGAGGGCCGGGGAGGCACCCATCGAAACGTCAGAGCAGGGATTAACCACTGAGTTAAAGATTTTGAACAGAACTCGAGGATTGTGACTATTAGTCGCAATAATGTTTGACAAAAAAGAAGTTTTTGCCATTTTGGCAGCCTTCTGAAATTTAGACCGGCTCATATGCAGGATGTCAAGGGACACCTGAAGTTGATCTTTTTTCCATCTCCTCTCAGCTCGACGACATTCACGTCTAAGAGCGAGGGTGGATTCATTTAGCCAAAGTTGGCGAGAGGTTTTACGGCGTTTGGTCTTTACTGGAGCCACAGTGTCCAAAATAGAAGAACATGTAGAAATAAAAGAGTTGACTACGCCATCAACCGAGAGAGGTGCATTACTGATGTCATCATAACAGAAAGAGTTAGCAAAGGCCGCAGAGAAAAGGGCAACAGCCTCAGAATTAATCAGACGCGATAGGCTCAGTGGACCCTCAGAGTTCAGTTCCATATTGCATAACTGAACAATATGAATACAAGCATGCTGATCCACACAGGTATGCACACAGGTGTACACACGGGTATTCACAGACGCGGACTACAGCTTTCTTGGCTGCTGCCTCAAAGCACATTGTGCGCTGTCTATCTTGCGTGCTGCACAATATCGTTTATTATTTAGTATCTACTGATATCTACTGCTAGCTAGTTTATTGTGATGGTGCTGTTTTTTTTTATTATGTTGCTCTTTGTTGTTTGCTTTCTCTTGTGTTTTTTTTCTCCATACAGGTGACCCAGGTGTTTTTTTTTTGTTGTTTTTTTTCTTTCTCCCCCCCCTTCTCACCGTCTCTTCTCCCCTTTGGTTTTCTTTCTCTCCCTCTCTTTCTTTCATTCTTTCTCCCTGTCCTATCCCCCAGTCATGTCTGTCCCGTTTGTAGCAACTGAAAATAAAATAAATTCATAATTATAATAAAGGTCAATCAAATGGACCAATATGGCAAGGCCATGATGATCCACTTGGTAAAATAAATCCGCTTGGCATTTATTTAATTTATATAGTATTGTTGTCTAGATGTCTAGATGCAAAAAAATGTCACTTGTGAGTTTTACAGAGAACACATAAACACTAAACATGCAGCAAAAGTCTCCTGCCCACTTGAAACCAAGAACAATACAGCACTTGAGTGCCGGCTGTCTCCAGGCAACCTCAAGGTAACAAGACTTCCCAAGTTGCTGTCTATCCAATAATAATTTAAAGTCCATACTAGCAAAGAACAATCTAAGACGTGATGGGAAATCTGTTACCTTTACACAGTCAGCCTAGATGTTTCCTCTAAAACTCTAAAACACAATTATAATGCAGTTTAGTTGGAGTTTCATGGACCTGGATTAACGTTACATTAATGATAATCCAGGTGCTAATCTAAGCTAAATAACACCTAGCACCTTTCTTACTCCTAAGGGTTTTACATAAATTCTATACTTTGACAAAAACTATTATTATGTACTATATTTATATTTTAAAGTTAAGCAACAAGTTTGCTGCAGTGTGTATAATTGCATGCAAACTGTGTGCTGTGTGTATTCCACCATGTAAAGCGGGGTTCCCCAATCCCAGTCCACGGGGGCCAGTGTCCCTGCAGGTTTTAGATCTCACCCTGGGTCAACACACCTGAATCACATGATTAGTTGATTACCAGGCCTCTGGAGAACTTCAAGACATGTTAAGAAGGTAATTTATTCATTTAAATCAGCTGTGATGGATCAAGGACACATCTAAAACCTGCAGGGACACCGGCCCTCGTGGACTGGGATTGGGGACCCCTGATGTAAAGGATGCTACAAAGGATGAAGCATTTTCTCCAACAACAGATCTGCTCAAACAGAAACTGAAAACAGAACTCAGGAAAGGTCCCAGAACAAACTTTATAGCTTTACAGACACATTTCAGTGGACAAACAACCAACACGGCTGATTTGTTGGAAGAGTTGGTTAACTGGACATCTCCAAAATGTTAGAATACACCTTTAATGCATTAATTGCTTTATATTTCATGTCCACATGAAGTGTGCTAAATTAATTAACTTTGCTTTCTGTAGGGCTGCTGATCTTCTACTGATGTGAGCTTACCAACAACTGTTGCCTGATAGTCGTTAACGCCTCAATGGAGCTCATCCAGTTTGTTTGCTGCCTCAGGAAGTCCCTACAGCTACCTGGAGCAACACCTCTGCCCCCTCCTACTCTCATTTCCTGCTCCTTTCTGCTCCCTCCAAACCGCTTCACAGCTTCAACCAAGATGACACTTCGTTTCTCCTTAACAGCTCCTGTCAAAATTGCACCAAAAGTAAACCAGGATCCCTCCCTGGCTTGGCTGGAATCTTCATCCCACTCATTTATTGCATCGTTTGTGTCATTGGCTTGGTGGGAAACACTCTGGTCATCCATGTTGTTGTCAACTACACAAAACACGAGTCAGTCACAAACATCTACATCCCCAATCTAGCCATTGCAGATGAGTTTTTCATGCTGGGCCTACCCTTCTTGGCGGTACAGAACACTTTGCTCTCGTGGCCTTTCGGCTCTCTGATGTGCCGAGTGGTTATGACAGTGGATGCCATCAACCAGTTTACCAGCATCTTTTGTCTAACTGTGATGTCAGTGGACCGATACCTGGCTGTGGTGAATCCCATCCGCTCTTCTTGGTGGCGGCGCCCCCACGTGGCTAAGGCTATCAGTGGCACCGTTTGGGTGGGGTCCTTTGTGGTGGTGCTGCTGGTAGTGGTGTTTGCGGATGTGCTGAAGGATGATGGGAACTGCAGCATCGTATGGCCTGAACCAACAGAAGTGTGGAAGACATCGTTTATTGTCTACACGTGCACTGTTGGATTCTTCTGCCCCCTGCTGGTCATCTGCTTGTGCTACCTGCTGATCGTCATCAAGGTATGACTTTTAGAGTAACACTGAAATAATTTGAGCTTTTAAGATAAAGGAGGAAGTTGGAGACATTTTTGAGAAAGTGTAGTCTATTCAATGCTCTTTTCTAAAAATATTACATAGTCTAACTCAGATGGGCAATAGTGAAGTAGGAGCCTTTTATTGTTGATTAAAACACCGCAGCATTAGTGTCATGGCCAACTTAAATCAAACTAGAATCCACAAGTAAACCAATTTCAGCTGCAAACTGTTTTAAGAGTATTGTGGCTTCAGTCAACTAATGTTGATCTACTTGATTGACATTTTATGATTGAGATTTAACTGTTCATCCACTGTCTAAAAAAAGCCATTTCCTTTAAGGCCACTCTTACACCCTCAGGAAAGGGCTAGGGGATGAGGGGATTAACAATGATAAGCTCAGGGGAGAGATAACGAGTCAACTATACTGTTATATCACTCCAACAAAGGATGTCAACAGACTAGAATCTGCTGAAAAGACAAGAAATGGTTAATCAAAGAAAAACTTCACTCTCACATAGGGCACTGGCTGCTCACTACTAGCTCAAACACAGCGCTAAACTCATCGTCAATACGTCAAAGCACATCACTACACAAGCCTCTGCAGGCTGGGAAACAAACACCTAAGGTCACCACAGTACTGACACTGGCGTACACCGAGAAGCTCTCCACAAGCTTGTATCCAGCTATACACTGGCTCCTCAGGAGAAATGGGCGGCAGCTGAACCTGTGGGAGCCTGCTAGGGTTATAACAGCCATCCTCACTTTAAGCCAGCTTTCTTCTGTTCATTATAAACAGGTTGAAAAGCAGTGGTGAACCAGCAACAGGGTCATGTGCAGTGCATGAGGCTGCATAGCTGCAGACCAGTCAGGGTGCCCATGCTGACCTCTGTACATTCATGAAAGCACCAAAAATGGGCACATGAGCATCAGAACTGAACCACGGAGCAACAGAAATACATGGCCTCTATAGCTGTGCCCTCTTTCAGCAACGCAAACATGTTTCAGGACTGGTTTAAAGAGTACAACAACATGTTTAAGGTTGAGAAGCTCCGAGGCCCCACCTCGCAACTTCCAGAACTTAAAGGATCTGTTGCTAGAATCTTGTTGCAGATACAGCATACCTTCAGGGCTCCAGTGGAGTCCATGCTTCAGGGCTGTTTTGGTATCAAAAGGGGGACCTGTGGCCTGTGGTCATAATGGTATCCCTGATCGGTATCTGCATCAGTGTGTGTATACACTGTTACTGTAACTTGTTTTTATGTAAACAAGGTTATAACTTTTCATCTTCCACTTTCACAGTTGCTAATCTTTTTGCAGTCATGATTAACATTTCTCATGTTGACTCATTGTGAATCATGTTGCTGCATCTGTGGTAAACATAATTGAACTTTGGGAACATAATGGCTCCTTCCACACTAAAACTCTGTCTCGGTTATTTTTGTTTAAAAAAAAAAAGAACCTCACTCCTCTCCACAGTGACGTCCTCCTAAACTTACATTACTCAGAAAATCTGCCAACATATGCATAGATGTAAATGGACTACACTCTGTTAATATCACTAATGGCACAGGAGGATGAGTGTATTTAAGTAGTATTTGCACAGACCTAATGGAAAAGCAGAGTGTGCCATGGTTAGCAGGTGTTTCTACATTTTGGGAGAAAAACAGCAATCAGACTGCGTGAATGTTGTTCTTCCAGCAATCTGAACTCTTAACTCTATAAATATGTTTAAACAACAAACAGAATCACGTATATCCTCCCTAACCACCAGCAGGATCTCAGATAGTGTTGACTGTTTGTCATAGTTGTTCTATGTTTGACAGTTTACGTTATTTCAGTGACTTTTCTATTTCAGGAAATCCATCCATCTTTTTAACTACTGGGTCATTAAGTAGGCTGAAGCCCATCCCAGCTGTCATTAGGCAAAGGGCGGGGTAGACCTCGGACAGGCCATAAAACAGGATTAATCTGGTACACTAGTCTCTTTTTTTCTTTAAAAAAAAAAACAAATGTGTCTGCAAACATTTGTGTTATCAGTTTCATTTGAGCCTGAATACATTTTGGATGAAATTTCTCAAGTTTTTAAAATTGAGAAATTAAACTGTTATTCTACTATGAGACCACACGGGGGCAGCCCTGCCTTATTATGTATTATTCTCTCTTACTAGACATGGTTAGGATGGCTTTTGTGTCAAACTAACCAAAGTAATGTTGTTGGTTAATGTTTTTGTGAACAGTGGTATTTCAAGTATGGTCCTGTTTTTTTCTCCATTACAGGAGTTTCACTGGTTAAACAATCAGTGAATTGAAAGATTGTTGAATGAATGAATAACCAATGAAATGAAAGGTTGCCTATGACTTGTTGGCTGATCGCTGACCTTCTCTACTCTCTCCACAGATTCGACAAATATTCAGCTAATGTGATGGTGGACAGCAAGCCGGTCAACCTGGGCCTCTGGGATACAGCTGGACAGGAAGATTATGACAGGCTCCGCTCCGTACAGACTCACACATGCACACACAATAACTAATGGACATAAAGTTACACAGACAGAACTTATATAACATGTCAGCTAATTAAAACTGCAGCAGCTATTCTAATTCTTTGTCTCCTTGTCTCTCCATCCAAGATGTTTTCCTAATCTGCTTCTCCCTGGTTAGCCCGGCATCCTATGAGAACGTCAGAGCTAAGGTGAGTTTTGGCTGTTTTTTATGAGGCCTGTCTCTCAGCTGCCAAGGAACAAAATGTAAAAAAGAACAAACGGAACAAAAGCAGTAATTTATTATAGAGAAAAATAATAGGTACTTGGATTACAAAATGGAGAAAAAGCCTAAACAGGTCTAATAATTGATGTGAATGAATGATTGATGCTGTGGGTGAAAGTTGGATGATGTATTTCTCTCATCTTTAATAGCTACAGCATATCATTTGTTTTTCATGCCTTCATCCACCTTTCTGTAACACCTAGCATCAGAGCTTCATCTCCCTCCACCTTTGATTCTGTTTTTTACCTCTAACACGTTCCTTGATTTTGCGTGTTCCCCTTTCTTGCCTCTTATTTAGTTTTCCTTTACTCTGTATTCTGCCAGTGGTACCCTGAGGTCCGTCACCACTGCCCCTCCACGCCCATCATCCTGGTTGGCACTAAGCTGGATCTGAGGGATGAAAAGGATACCATTGAGAAAATGAAGGACAAGAAGCTGGCGCCTATCACCTATCCACAGGGCCTAGCTCTGGCTAAGGAGATAGGTCAGTCACTCTTACTTTATTTGCTTGAAAAGCACTTTAAGATTTGAAGCTCTCCTCACCAGTGAAGATATGAAACTAGCAGATGAAGATGCTAGAGAACTTTGTAGCCTGACTGCCTCTGCAAATTTTTGTTATTCCCCTCATTTCCTGGCATCACAGTAAAAGTATAGTACCTGTAGTTGACTATAGTGTTCTTTGAAAGTTGAACTTATTCTTCTCCACTACCAGCAAACCTTTCTTCTCTTACTTTGTCTTTGTAGTTCTTTCTCTTCTTTTATTAACGTATATGTGTCTTCGCATGTATAGATGCAGTCAAATACCTGGAGTGCTCAGCCTTGACCCAGCGTGGTCTGAAGACTGTGTTTGATGAGGCCATTCGTGCCGTCCTCTGCCCTCAGCCCGCCAAGGTCAAGAAGAAGCCCTGCTCGCTGCTGTAAACGGTACGACTGAATAAAACACAGAGGAAGAGGAGGAAGAGAGATTAGACGTTTGAGAGAAGAGAGAAACAAAGTGAACTCGCTCATTAAATGAACACATAAAGTAGAGTAGAGGTTTGAGGGCTTATTTTCTTTTCTTTGAACATAAGTCTGAAGCTATTCAATCAAGCCTTTTATTTGTCACATGCAATGTTTACATCTGCAGTGAAATTGGACCCCCCCCCCCCCAAACATACATACGTATCAGCTCCAGCCTTGAGACCACAGCTGACACCGATATGGTAGCTGCATGAAATGATGGTGGTTTTCCTTTAGTGCGAACAACTGCATGTCAATTTCACAGTTGGTCTAACAGTCCGTCACTGGTCTCTCGATCTCCCGTTGGAGAGCTTCTCTGAGATGTTATCAATCTTGTACTCAGAGAGCAGAGACTGCCGTGAGCTTCTCCAAGATCCTATCCGTGCTGCGTTCAATGAGCCCATTTTGAGAAGTCACGACCCGTCCCATCATTTCCATCATAGCGGGCAGCCTTGTGGGGTTTTGAAAAGTCGATTCCGCTTTCCTTGATAAGCCAGGGCCAAGCCAACTCCGAACAGCAAGAACCCTGTTATCATGGTTCCGAAAAGGTAGACGTCTACAGGGAGTGCAGAATTATTAGGCAAGTTGTATTTTTGAGGAATAATTTTATTATTGAACAACAACCATGTTCTCAATGAACCCAAAAAACTCATTAATATCAAAGCTGAATGTTTTTGGAAGTAGTTTTTAGTTTGTTTTTACTTTTAGCTATTTTAGGGGGATATCTGTGTGTGCAGGTGACTATTACTGTGCATAATTATTAGGCAACTTAACAAAAAACAAATATATACCCATTTCAATTATTTATTTTTACCAGTGAAACCAATATAACATCTCCACATTCACAAATATACATTTCTGACATTCAAAAACAAAACAAAAACAAATCAGCGACCAATATAGCCACCTTTCTTTGCAAGGACACTCAAAAGCCTGCCATCCATGGATTCTGTCAGTGTTTGGATCTGTTCACCATCAACATTGCGTGCAGCAGCAACCACAGCCTCCCAGACACTGTTCAGAGAGGTGTACTGTTTTCCCTCCTTGTAAATCTCACATTTGATGATGGACCACAGGTTCTCAAAGGGGTTCAGATCAGGTGAACAAGGTGGCCATGTCATTAGTTTTACTTCTTTTATACCCTTTCTTGCCAGCCACGCTGTGGAGTACTTGGACGCGTGTGATGGAGCATTGTCCTGCATGAAAATCATGTTTTTCTTGAAGGATGCAGACTTCTTCCTGTACCACTGCTTGAAGAAGGTGTCTTCCAGAAACTGGCAGTAGGACTGGGAGTTGAGCTTGACTCCATCCTCAACCCGAAAAGGCCCCACAAGCTCATCTTTGATGATACCAGCCCAAACCAGTACTCCACCTCCACCTTTCTGGCGTCTGAGTCGGACTGGAGCTCTCTGCCCTTTACCAATCCAGCCACGGGCCCATCCATCTGGCCCATCAAGACTCACTCTCATTTCATCAGTCCATAAAACCTTAGAAAAACCAGTCTTGAGATATTTCTTGGCCCAGTCTTGACGTTTCAGCTTGTGTGTCTTGTTCAGTGGTGGTCGTCTTTCAGCCTTTCTTACCTTGGCCATGTCTCTGAGTATTGCACACCTTGTGCTTTTGGGCACTCCAGTGATGTTGCAGCTCTGAAATATGGCCAAACTGGTGGCAAGTGGCATCTTGGCAGCTGCACGCTTGACTTTTCTCAGTTCATGGGCAGTTATTTTGCGCCTTGGTTTTTCCACACGCTTCTTGCAACCCTGTTGACTATTTTGAATGAAACGCTTGATTGTTCGATGATCACGCTTCAGAAGCTTTGCGATTTTGAGACTGCTGCATCCCTCTGCAAGATATCTCACTATTTTTGACTTTTCTGAGCCTGTCAAGTCCTTCTTTTGACCCATTTTGCCAAAGGAAAGGACGTTGCCTAATAAATATGCACACCTGATAAAGGGTGTTGATGTCATTAGACCACACCCCTTCTCATTACAGAGATGCACATCACCTAATATGCTTAATTGGTAGTAGGCTTTCGAGCCTATACAGCTTGGAGTAAGACAAGATGCATGAAGAGGATGATGTGGACAAAATACTCATTTGCCTAATAATTCTGCACTCCCTGTACTTTTGATTGTCACAGTGTTATTTGGGCAGCTGCCTGCCTAATATAACATAACATCACCACAATATTTTACATTAAATGAGGAAATGTATCTTTGTTTCCTCAGCTAAGACTGCTTGGCTGCTGTAGCTTGTGTTTATGTTGAGAGTGACATCTGATTTAAAAGCAAGAAGCAAAAGCCACTGAGCACCATCAGTCAGCACAGAGGCAATGCTACAAATTTAAGGAACGAAGGTCAATTCTTTGTGTGTGTACATGCACAGAGCACATGTGCACACGGTTGTGCAGATTAACTCACAGATGTATATGACAACTCACGTTTGTGGCATTGACATTGTTTTCCAATCTTAACCCTTGTGCGCCCTGGACCAAAAAAAAGCGCGGACCCAGGTCTTGTCACGAAACAGGGCACCGGTTCGTGGTGGGGGCAGATGGGGGTCAGGCGGACCCCCGGCTATAGCGGGTCTCGTCACAGCGTCGGACAAAGGCACCTAATTGGTTGTAACCCTCCATCGATCGCGTAAGTTACGATGGCAAACCTTGGGGTCTGGAGGGACCCCAAAGCGCCACGGCAACAACTCTCAACTTCACATCATCATCATCATCGTCTCCTTCTCGAGAGTGTTCGCGTACACCGGCCTCAGTGAGGACCTCGGACTCTCCGTTCCTCCTCGATCTCCTTCCTCCTTCTCCCCCGTTCTCCTGCTCCCCGCAGGCAAGCGCTTAGCCGGATGGGCCCCGGGTTACGCGTAAACCGGCCCAAGTGGGGACCGCGGGCGCTCCATGCTCCGTGGGTACTCTGTGACCCCTTAGTGATCATGATGGGGTATTTCGCCACCCCGAACCACATTCGTAAGTTACGATGGCAAATACTGGGGTCTCAAGGGACCCTGAACCACCGGAGCAAACATCTCTCAACTTCATATCATCATCATCATCATCATCGTCTCCTTCCTCCTTCTCTTTGGTCCTTCTATCCTGCGCTTGCAAACGCTCAGCTTTACAGAGGGTAGTCTTCACGTAAACCGGCCTTCTCCTCAGTTCTCCTGGGCCTCGCTGTTGGACGCTTGGCTTTACAGAGGGCAGAGTTCGCGTAAACCGCCCTCCTTGAGGGCCTCAGACTCTCCCTGCTGCCTACCTACCTCCTTCTGCTCCATTCTCCTGCTCGGGTGGGCCCCGAGTTACGCGTAAACCGGCCTAAGTGAGGACCGGGGGTGCTCTCTACTCCGTGGGTACACTGTGACTCCTTAGTAATGGCGATGGGGTAATTCGCAACACCAATGCTCATTCGTAAGTTACGATGGCAAACGCTGGGGTCTGGAGGGACCCCGAACCGCCGGAGCAAACAACTCTCAACTTCACATCATTATCATCATCATCATCATCATCATCAATTTCTCCTTCTCGGCAGTGTTCGCGTAAACCGGCCTAAGTGAGGACTTCGGACACTTCCTGCTTCCCCGTCCTGCGACCTCCTTCTGCTCCGTTCTCCTGCTCCTCGCAGGGGAGGGCTTAGCCGGACGGGCCCCGGGTTACGTGTAAACCGGCCTAAGTGAGGACCTCGGACTCTCACAGCCTCCTAGTTCAAAGAACAGTAGTTCAAAGCGGTTACTATTTAAATGGTGTCTAGACAGAAATATTGACTCCTGTTATGACTAAGTTGCTAAGTTACTAGTTAATGAAGTTACCAGTAACATGGTTAATCGCATCCACAGATTCACAGTAAAGATCCCGATTAGCTTCAATGGATCTATAATAAATTTCTGCGCTTCATTTAAACCGTATGATACTCATACTTACCCAGAGTCAGTGTAAAATAAAATTCTACCTGTGTGAACAAAGTCTGGCTCCTTTAATCCTGCATGACAAACTTCAGGATGCAGGTTTATTGACCCTCTTTCCTGCTGGCACACCTGTGACACCTGAGAGTCAGCTAGAAACTTACAGGAATGTTTACATCATGCAAAGACTGATAGACTCTGTAATACTGTAAATGATCAGTAACTTAGGTTAATACTAAACATTTGTGCCTCTCTGTCTGTGCTGAACCATTTAGAATCAGGTTTTGAGTCAGGCTGCATTGAGTGTGGGACTTAAAAGCATTAGGCTTGAAGATGGTATGAAAATCTCTACTTACCTTCTACGCTATATTTTTGTTACTGATTTATTAATACATTTTACATTGTTTCTTTTGTTTATCAGTAGAGAGAACACAGATTTCAGAGGCGCAAAGAGAAGCACTGTTGCTTCATACTTAATACTTTAAAGCTGCATTAGGGGAAGACAAGAAGCAGAAGTACTTCCAGGCACAGCCGCAGTGAGGGAGCAGACACCTTACACTGAGTTCAGAGAAGTCAGAATTTCAAGAAGCGTCTGAAACAGCTCAGGTTTGGAAAGAAGCCTTTTATGTTGGGTGTTATAAAAAATATACACATATTTATAAATACATTTTATAACAACAACTATAATATTATTATAAATAGTAGTTATTCTCTTATTATTATAAATAAATATCAAACATTTCAGTTGATTTTCTATCACATATATTGTGTTAGCCCTGTGATAAACTGGCAGCCTGTCCTGCTTTTGCCCTGTGGCAGCTGGGATAGGCTTCAACCTCCCACTGTCACGATCCTGGGTCTTTTGACCCAGCGTTTTAAGTTTTCTCTCTCTTTCTCTCTTTTAAGTTTTAAGTTTTAAGTTGTCTGTTGTTCCATGTCTCCAGGAGTTTCCATGTTTATGGTTTTTGCAACGTTCAAGGTTTTGTTCTTTGCCTTTTGTGTTTAGCATTCAGTTTTCCCAGTTTAGTTCTAGTTAGGTTCTTTCTTGTGTGCATCTGCCTTTTATCAGCCACATTAAACGGCTCGCTTTTAACCTGACCATGTTTTACCCAGCAGACATTTATTTCAGTGACTCTTTGGAATGTAACGGACTTTGGATTATTTCCTGTGCAGGAGGAGGAGAAGGAGGCTATTCAGATGACCCGGATAGCCACGGCTAACCCAAGGTTTCTGGATTTTTTTGCCTGATGATTTAAAGAACTTTGTTACTGCCTCAACCTCAGTAGTAATATAACTTTTTAACTAGTTTAGGAGCATTTCACTTTTCTTTTGTGCTCTGAAAGACACAGAGGCTAATAGTTTTTAAAACAGAGTACCACAAACAACATGTATCCCTTTAGAAATAAACTTTTCTTGTGATACTTCTAAAAACCACATATTCTTAACTAGCCACAATAGCACTGTATCGACGCCCCAATGTTCCTTTAATGCAACCTATAATTGTCTAGTAGCCACACAAACGCACTGCAACAGTAAGACTTGATGATTAGACAGAGGGGGTTACAGGTAGGGCCCCAACAGTCAGCAAAACAAGTCATAAAACAATAAAAGCTGCATACTTATCAAGAGCATCCCAGCACACACATCCCAACTGTAGTTCCATAGTTTTTCACCTTTTTTCTTTACAAACTGCTCTTTTCATCTCTCCATGTCAGAGGTCAACTGAAACCAAGTCCACCTATATAAAAACACCCCATCAGACACACAGTATTTTCCTCAGCACTTCACAACTTTCGCAAGGTATATCGTTTTAACTTTTTTTTTTCGGACCCCGGACACAGCGCTGTGAGGTAGTTAGCACACAATTTGGCCATGTAGAAAGCATCGTTTGTTTGGAACGCGTCATCACTGTTCATAAGAGTTTAATTTAATCAAACCTCATTTTAGGATCTACGTGGCTCCTCATCACTCGCCGATTCATCATTTTATTTAAATATCTGAATGTTCGGAATGGTGATCTAAGCGGGACACAGGCTGCTAGTTTTAACGCACCAGAATGCCGCAAATATAAATAAAAGCCTGACTGTCCCGAGAGCCTAGCCGCAGCGACACCTTTCTTTCAAATGGATACCTGCAGGTGCGTTGGAGCCGACTTTGCTACCCGCACAGAGCGTTTCTGACAGTCGGGCGCTGCTTATGCAATAAAGAAAAACAACAATACAGCATGTTTCTCTGCTCCAAGACATCCGCGGTCCTTTCACACGGTAAGCATGTCTGTTATACCCAGCGCATAAATGCCTGTATGTCAGCGCTGATTATTCAAACCCTGTTTAAAATGTGACACGTTTGTTGTCCAAAAACATTTCCTCTAAATTTGCAAAGTTACTGATTTAAAATCTGCTCTAAGAAATATTTCCTGTGATCTAAAATTTGGCACATTTATATTTGTGTCTGGTAACAACAGCAGCAAATGTGCTGTACAGCTGATTCTTTTGAGGGTGTAGCACCTTCAAAGGTTGACGTAGGCACCATGTAGAGTTATAAAACGGGGTTTATTCTGGTCTCGATGACCCGGGAGAACTGCTCAAAGAAGAAAACGATTTTTTTAAAAACATCACATCAAAATGGATTCTTCTACTTTGTGTAAATCAATCACAACGTAATCAATCACAGAAAATAAAACATTTAAAGAACACAAACAAAGTAAGCTGACCTCCAGGAGGGGCTAAATAGTCCTTTGTGGCCTTATTATCTTTTTCTATCACCCTCCTGGGTGATAAGTTAGCAGCGATGCAGGTGGATGCTTCTCTGGTGTCCTGGATTGTTGATTACCTGACAGGAAGACCACAATATGTACGTCTCCCACAGTGTGTGTCTGACAAGGTGATCAGCAACACAGGGGCACCACAGGGGACTGTCCTCTCCCCCTTCCTCTTCACCCTCTACACCACAGACTTCAGCCACTGCACAGAGACCTGCCATCTTCAGAAGTTTTCTGATGACTCTGCGGTGGTTGGATGCATCAGCAGGGATGATGAGACAGAGTACCGGGCTGTGGTCGACTCCTTTGTCACGTGGTGTGAGCAGAATCATCTGCAGCTCAACGTGGCAAAGACCAAGGAACTGATCGTGGACTTCAGGAAGACCAGGAAACACTTGACCCCAGTTTCAATCCAGGGGGTCAGTGTTGACATTGTGGAGGACTATAAATACCTTGGAGTACACATTGACAATAAACTGGACTGGGCTAAAAACACCACAGCACTTTACAGGAAGGGCCAGAGTCGTCTCTATTTTTTGAGGCGACTGAGGTCCTTCAACATATGCCGGAAAATGCTGAGGATTTTCTATGAGTCTGTTGTGGCCAGTGCGATCCTCTATGCTGTTGCATGCTGGGGGAGCAGGCTGAGGGTCGCAGGTGCCAACAGACTTAATAAACTGATCCGTAAGGCCAGCAATGTTGTGGGGATGGAGCTGGACTCCCTCAAGGTGGTGTCGGAAAGGCGGATGCTGTCCAAGATAAAGACAATGTTGGATAACACCTCCCACCCACTCCATGACATGCTGGTCAGTCACAGGAGCTCGTTCAGTGAGAGACTGAGATTACCGAAAAGCACCACTGAACGACACAGGAAATCATTCCTGCCTGTGGCCATCTCCCTGTACAACGCATCCACTTAACACACTGTTTGCTGCTACAACTACACATGTTTTTTTTTCAGCTATTTATTTATGAGTGACTTATGTATGTATGTATGTATATATATGTATATATTGTACTATTCTTAGTTAGTGTATTGTCTGTCTTGTCTTAATGTTGGTTTATAATGGAGCACTGTAACAAAAAATAATTTCCCCCAGGGATCAATAAAGTATTCTGATTCTGATTCTGATTTCTTGCACTTATTTAATTTTGAACATTACTTTTTCCATGTGTGGAGCTAACGATGTGTGCTAGCAAAAAAGGGGTTGGGTGGAGACCCAAAAATGCAACCAACTCTACATTCCACTGTTCATCACCAGATGGTGCAAAAGCGCAAGATCCAGACATAAAGCATCAAATCCAAAAGTCCTTTACAGAGGGTTTTTATCATTATTATTATTTATTATTTAACTAACTTTTTAAATGTTTCACACATTAAACATTAATGCATGAATGGATGTGTATTTTAAAATGAAATACTTACAGAAGACATTGTTAATTATTAACAGCTTAATTATTGTGCTTTATGCTACATGTATATATAGTACATGCAGTATGACAGGAACACAGAGGTTTAGTGCCAGACTTCACATAAAAAGTATCAACTATGTTAGGATCCATGGTTATCATGTGTGGTGTTAGTTTACATTAGTGGCTCCTCTCATGAAGGTGTGTGGATCTCTCACCTCTCTCCAAATTGTGGTTGTGTGTTTGATGCTGAAACAGATGAAGACTGCTGATTGGCTGAAGTAGGGTACAATATATATTTTTGGTTTTTGGTTTGGGCAGTGCTCACCGCTACATTAAATAAACTGCTGCTCGTGTGTGTTTGTAGGTTCTCAGTCATCCAGCTCATGGTTGTCTAAGGAGCCTGGAAACACTTCAGCCACCTGGAAATACCCAGCCTGCAGAGTACATCATATGATTTATTGATTTATTTTGTGTTCATGTCACATGGATGGATGTGAAATTAATTTATGATTGTTTTGTTTTTTGTCTGTTTCTAGAGGAGACGTCGTTCAGGTTGCAGGATTTGGTGGTTATAGAGTAAATGCCACCGGCCACACACGTAAGACCATATTTTGTTTGATTATTTCACAGTTAATGCTAGAATCTGATTTCGGTTTCGGTGACTGTTTTATACTTACATTTATGTTTTTGTTTAATACTGAATGAAGAACAAGTTTTTTCTTTTTGTAAATTTTGGAGTAGATATACTGTGCGCCAAGTTCCTTGTTTAAAAATCATTTGGAAACATAACAAAAGATGAAACATCATTCTACTCAAAATTTTAGCTTTTGAAAGATTATGAATAACTTTTGTTCTTTTCCTTTTTCTCTAGTCCCTGATGAACCACCTAATCTTCAGTGTGCAGACGTGTGTTGCTGACTGTGAGCCTACCAGATACTCTCAGTGTACTGCATATGTGCCATATAACAACAGGCTGTGTCTGGAAGAACATCAAGTAGATGCACGTGGGGTTGGTTGACTGCTAATATTACTGTATATCATCTGTGTTTGTTTTAGATATTTTGGGGAGCACAAACTAAATTTCTCTTCTCTCAGGGTGATTCTGGTGGTGGAGTGATTTACAACAACATGATTTATGGTGTAATCAGTTCTGGTTTTGAACGTGTCTGTACTGGACCAGCTGTTACTGTGAATGTTTGTTCTGACATGAACTGGATAAATCAGAAAATTGCTCAAAATAATGGAAAATAACTGAATGAAAATAACATCCAGAATAAACAATCATCTCTACATGAAACTTGTGTGCTGTGTGTTGTTTCTACTCTAGAATATCTTCATGTTAACTGCAAATTGTGAACCTTTTTCTTTGGTCTAAAATATTGTGTCAGATTTGCAGCTTGTGTGTGTTTGAATGTGGTGTCAGGTGTGTAGCAGCTCATCCTGTTGTTCAGAAACTCTCAGACTCACACTGTGAAGATGCAGAAAGGCTTTCTGATCAGACATGCCACCAATCAGCTGCAGGGCCTGAACATGATAAACTTCATAAATCTGAGTTGATTGTTGGGGGTGGAAATGTTTACGTGGAGGCTGTTGGCCTCCGTGCACTGAGGGCATTAAAATAAATACAGTAACCATCAAAATACGTTTTGTTGATAAAATACATTTCTTGAAACCGTCCATTGTTTTGTCCGAACTCTAAACACTGAATCCAATTTTCAAACTAAAAGCAGTGCTTTCAAAATTTACACTAAAGCAAAAAACCTACAAGAACAAAAAATAAACAAAATAAAATTATAGTACATAGCGACATATGTGTTTTATTTCTCATAACACATCATTTCCATCTTGTCTTCAGTCCTGCATTTTTATACTTCTAAGAGCAAAATGAAAACTAAACTCTTCATATTCACAAACACTATTTGTTTCAGGATTTCATCATGATTCATTTTCCATATGAGGCAGTGCTTTCAAATTACTTTTGAAGTAGTACAGAGAAATTACTCTTCTCCTCGTCTTTTAAATTGCATCAATATTTTCCAACTGAGCAGTAAAAGGACACGGAACTCAAACATGAAGCATCAACGTGATGTTTAGATGTCGATTAATATTACAATAAGAGACTAAAGTAACTCGCTTTGAACACTTCAGTTTTCTCTCTTGATGCTGCTGTTTGTTTCCTCCCCCACTTGTATTTTTCTGCACTTCAGTGAATGTGCATAGCGCCCTCTGTTGTATGTTTGGGAGAACTGCACTGCACTGTCATCAAATGAAACTGTGCAGAGGTGGAAAATGAGCAAAGGAAGCACATCAACTGAAGAAGCTTCTTGGATCAGAAGTTAAACATCATCCAGAACCTTAAAGAAGTAAAGTCGCTTTCTTTCCAGGCTCCTTAGACAACCATGACCTGGATGACTGAGAACCTACAAACACACGAGCAGCAGTTTATTTAATGTGGACCTGAGCAGTGCCCAAACCAACAACCAAACAATTTTTACTGAACCCTACTTCAATCAGCAGTCTTTATCTCTTTCAGCATCAAACACAAACCACACCTTGAAGAGAGGTGACAAATCCACAAACACCTTCAAATGTAAACACACATCATACATGATGAACATGGATCCTAACATAGTTGATACTTTTTTTTGTAAAGCCTGATACTAAATGTATGCAGGCCACCTGAACTGCTTTGTCTCGAGTGCCGCCCACTGGGTTGGTCACTAGAACTGTGTGTTGCCATCACTGGAGCTGTGGTTGGTCTTTTAGATTATTTAGACTGGGACTGTTTTTTGTTGATTAGGCGGCATGGTGTCCTGACGGCTGCCTCTGTTGTTTTTTTCCCAGGAGGAGGAGAGTGGAGCACAGGTGGACAGCAGCCATGGGAGCAGAGAGCACAGAGTTTTGGGTGAAGACATGACACAGGAGTTGAGGGAGCTCAAGGGATTATTGTGTTGTCTTATTTACTCCACTGTAAATAAAGAGCACTGTCCATCGCACGGAGTTAGAAGTTAGCAGGAAGCTAGCGGAAGTTAGCTCGCTAGTTTCGCTAGTAAGCATGATATAGCATGTTCTGACTGAGAGATTTCTGAAAAAATTCAAACGTACAGCTCTGCTATCACTTCCAACATAAATGAAGACAGGAAACTAAACAGCAGTGACGTTTGTAGGGTTACTGAAGTTGGGCTAGCTGGTATATAATGATGTGCTACGTGATCGCTAGCGACACAGCTATGTTAGCATAACATAAACAGTGAAGCTGGAGGACGAACACTAACACTTTTCCACTTATAAAAGTTAACGTGAAGGTTCCTCATGGTTAGAGACAAATGCAATCGCATGGCAGGATGCTGTAAACGGACCAAACTTCAGTCAGGAGAACAACTGAGATAATCCATCCACAATACGAGGTTAGTCATTAATATACTGCAACAACATGGGAATAGCTCAGCTGCCAGAGAATTCAACATTAATGAATCAATGGTACAGAAGTGGAGGAAGCAAGAAGAATGAGTTTAATAAAGTTTGATTTATCTGACTGCTTTGTTTCGCTTAATGTGCCTTATAATCCCGTGTACCTTATGGTCCGAAAAATGCGTACTGCACACTGCAGTTTAATGTTGCAAAGCACCTCTTTTTAACTTCAGTGGATATTATACATGGTTATGCTCAGGATATGTCAGCCCATTTCTACTGGAAATGCCTTTGGGTTAAACTTTCAGCAAGGAATTTGCATTTGCACTGTTACATTTTTATAAAGCTTTAATGTACATAAAAACCAGCTTCTTGTTTACGTGAAAATAAATGGAAGGTTGTCTTTTTGCGCTAGTAATGTTGTGGAGTTGTATTTTGTCTCGCATCAATTATATCGTCAGTTATATCGTTATCGCAAATTTTCAAATATATATCGTGATAAATATTTTTGGCCATATCGCCCTGCTCTAGCAGAGAGCACAGAGTTTTGGGTAAAGACATGACACAGGAGTCGAGGGAGCTCAAGGGATTATTGTGTTGTCTTATTTACTCCACTGTAAATAAAGAGCACTGTCCATCGCACGAGTCCTGCTTTTGGGTCCTCCTTCCCCACTTCACAAACACTGAAACTAATTATACAGGTAATAATAAAGGAACCAAAAGTTCACATCTATAGCTTTAAATTTGGATAAATCTGTCAACACAACCATCAATAATAGAATAAAATACAAACAAACACTGAAACTAATGAAAAATTACACATGATATATGAACTGTGGAAACTAACTGAACAATAAAACTCAGAATAAACAAATTCAAACATTATATGAAAGGTATAAACTGATTTGCATCTTATTGATTTGCAGGCTCACTTTGCTCCAGGACTTGACGACTGGCCCAACCCGTACAGTCTTTGGCTCTTAATACTGAATGTTGAAAACTGATACTCATGGACACCTTATTTCAGCCTCTTTACTTTGCATAAGAGACCCAAAGCATTACATCAACATGATGTTGTCTAGTGGACCAGCACGTCCATTACATGTTTTGCCGTTATTGCTGTTTGTTACGAGTTCAAATATTGAGGGTGAGCACAAAACAATAATGGTCCAGAAGAGCTTCTGTCAAACAATGATTTTAATGAACACGCGCGTGGAGAGATGAACACTGCCCACAGACAGCATCGATCTCCGCCCAACGATACACAAGCAGTTGTTTTATACCATCAGGGTTTACGTTTATGACGCCCCCTCATGCGTCAAGCAGATACAACACATGCATAAGTTTCAAAACCACAAATGTTCTGTTGACGACTTTGGACACATTTAAAAAGACATCTTCTCTGTCTCGAGGCCAGGTGCTTCCTATTAATCTTCTAACTCTCGCTTATCTCCTGGAACAAACTGTCCCTTAGGCAGACACAATTTTGCAGTCACAAGCTTTTGCAAACTATTATTTGAACTCTTACCTAAATATGAGTCTAACTACTGTTTGTGTGTGTGTGTCTCGACCTCCAACGCACTCAGCCTCACCCCGCCCGTTGATGCTTCTAACCTTTTACCAGACTGAAGCTCTCTGTGATAGGTGTAATAATCTTAACTAAGAACATGTGTAATCTATTGAATAAATGCTTTGATGAAATGATAATTAATGTAATGGTAATGATGATGGTTATGAATAGTAGCAGTAAAATATTTCCCTGATCTCCACACTGAGTTATTCATCTTAGAGCAGTTTGTGTGTGTTTAACAACTCCACAACATTAATAGATGATTCCTTTGCTCTAAACTGAAGATTAGTTTATTTTGGGTTTTGCACATTTTGTTTCTGAATAATTGTTTGATTTGTAAATTCTTATTTCTGTGTTATGTAGAGAAATGACACTATACATATTTGAAATCACAGACTTTGACCATCTGCATCCACTGAGGAAACACAGCACTACAAACACAAAAGTAGATTTGGTGGAAATTTCAAACAGGACTGCCTCATAGTGTGTATGGCTGTGTGTGTGACAAATAAAATTTGAATTTGATAACAATAGAGCTATTTTTCTGAAATCATAAAAGGTAGTAAAAGTCAGCAAAACAGCAATTGTTGAAGCTGCTGCCTGTTTGAGGGAACTGGCCATTCAACCACTTTGACTGAGTGTGCTTTAAATGACCCTTTTCAACAATAAAGCCCAGGAATGACACTCAATCAACATGAAATTCACATTTCTCACCTTTTAAATTGAGATTTTTTTTCTAGGAGACATTTGATCGGTTTCAGATCAGGGAGGCCGTTCCTCCCAATCACGCCCCTCCAGGTCTCGCTGTCATTATCCACGTGAGCATTGAAGTCTCCCAGCAGGACAACAGAGTCTCCAGGTGAAGCACCTTCCAGCACCCCACCCAGGGACTCTAAGAAGGCTGGGTACTCTGAACTGCCACTCTGCGCACAAGCGCAGATGACATTCAGGACCTGTTCCACGACCCTAAGGTGCAGGGAACAAACCCTCTCATCCACCGGGAAGAACCCCAACGTACCGGCAGCAAGCCGAGGGGATATTAGAATACCCACCCTAGCCCGCCGCCTCTCACCAGGGGCAAATGCAGACTGAGACAGAGTCCAGCCCCTCTCCAGGAGACCGGTTCCAGAGCCCAAGCCATGCGTAGAGGTGAGCCCGACTATATCTAGCTGGTACCTCTCAACCTCACACACTAACTCAGGCTCCTTCCCCACCAGAGAGGTGACATTCCATGTCCCTATTGCCAGTCTTGGCAGCCAGGGATCAGTCCGCCAGGCCCTCCGCTCCTGGCCGCCGCCCGGCACACAATGCACCTGACCCCTATGGCGCCTCCTGTGGGTGGTGAGCCTGCGGGAGGATGGGCCCATGTCCCCTTTTCGGGCTGTCCCCGGCCGGGCCCCATGGACTAAGGCCCGGCCACCACCTTTGTTTCCTGATTATTTTTATAGCCTCTACAGAGACACATTTCTCACAATCTTCTGTTCCTGTGTATTACAGTGCATGGTGTGTGCATGTTATTGCAGGTGATTCTTTCTTATTTTGAATTGTGTATTAAAGCAAGCATGGGGTTGATCTTCCTCAATAAAGTTGAGGGTGCAAACATGTATGTATGATGTTTGTAGGGCTCTACTGTAGTTGCCTGGTAATTTCGCTTCTTTTTGTTCTTTTAAATATTGTCCTTACAATGTTCAGTCATGGGATACTCTTTTAAACATGGAGCTAGAAATGGTTACAGGACTACATCAACAGTTTACAGTGATAATAATATGATTTGCATGTTTCACTCAACATGTTTCCTACCTTCCAGTCGATGCTGTTCTGGTTGGTGTATGCTTCAACCAGTGAGCTGTAGAGAAATTATTTTGTTTAATTCCCCAAAATATTCCAATAGGAATTAAATGCATTTTCAATTTCTTGATGCATGCTCAATCATCCAGGTAAGTAAATCCCCAAAGTTCGATTCTGTTCATCTGGGCCTAGCGTTGTCAGAGGGAGAAACGTTTCGTCACTCATCCAACTTCTTCAGTCTCAGCTGACTGCAGGTTTCCCCAATTTTATAAACAGTACATTTGTATAATGACTGAAACTAGCACCACTAAAGGAACAATTGGCTGGGAGGTCAGTTCCTTGAATATGCAAATTTTCATGACCATTGATCAATGACCACTGATCAAAACTCATTGTACCGTAAACCTACACATATGGATGAGTATTTAAGGTTTGACTCTCATCATCCACTGGAGCATAAACTGGGTGTCATCAGGACGCTACAACAGAGAGCGAACGCCATTCCCACAGACACAGTGGCCAGGGAAGCAGAAGAATATCACATCAAGAAGGCCCGGAGTAAATGTGGTTATCCCAGCTGGACATTTGTCAAAGCTGGGAAGGCGCCTATAGAAAGCTCCAGCCGTTCCAGGAGAGAAGGACAACCATGGATTGTTGATCAACCACTGACAATTTGCATATTAATGATCAAGGAACTCCCCTATTTTTCAGACCATAATGTGCATCGGATTATAAGGCGCATTAAGTGAGTGAAACAAAAGAGTCAGATAAGTCAAAGTTTACTCAACTCATTCTTCCTGCTTCCTCCACTTCCGTACCGTTGATTCATTACTGTTGAATTGTCTGGCAGCTGCTCTATTCCCATGTTTTTGCAGTATATTAATGACTAACCTCGTATTGTGGATGGATTGTCTCAGTTGTTCTTCTGACGGAAGTTTGGTGCGTTTACAGCATCCTGCCATGCGATTGCATTTGTCTCTAACCATTGGGAACCCTGGCGTTAACTTTTATAAAGTGGAAATAAGTTAGCGTTCATGCTCCAGCTTATGTTATGCTAACATAGCTGTGTCACTAGTGATCACGTAGCACATCATTATATACCAGCTCGTCCAACTTCAGTAGCCCTACAAAAGTCACTGCTGTTTCGTTTTCTGTCTTCGTTTATGTTGGAAGTGATAGCAGAGCTGTACGTTTTAATTTTTTCAGAAATCTCTCAGTCAGAACATGGCATATCATGTGTAGGTGGAAACTAGCGAGCTAACTTCCTGTTAACTTCTAACTCCGTTAAATTTAATAAATTCTGTTTTCATGGATGCCTGGATGTTAAACTTAATAGTTACACCTGGTAAAGCAGCAACGCTGATCATTTTATTAAAGATGAAAGAATTTGGACAGTTTTTAACTCTCAGTGATGTAGCAGTGTTTGTTTGACTTTGGGACCTGAAGCTGATGGACTTTGACCCTGATTACTCCGCAAGGCTACTGACTATATTAGCCGTAATGCTTCGACAATCCATCGAACGGTGCCGCTTCGAAGCTTACCAAAGTTATTCTAAAACTTTTTTTGACAGATTTTTGAGAGCCGTGTAACACATAAAATTGGTAAGCACAACCACAATTCATATGTAAGGCACACCGGATGTAAGGAACAAGGAACAAGGAAAATTAAAGAATTTTACGTGTGCATTATAGTGCGGTAAATACTGTCTGTAAGTCATAAATAGTTACAATTGTTGACTTTCTGGCCCTGTCACATCCCAGTAAGACATGATGATCTGAAAAAATGAATTGCATTATTTATTTTGTATTTTTATTACATTTATTGCATATAATACACACAGTTAAACATTTGAACACACTAATCCATTTAATTAATGAATTAATTAGAGGTCTTATGTGAATTACAGTCCTTTAGAGGTTTCACATACATTTTTACATTACTGAAACTAGACTCACAAATTAGTAGGAATACAAACCAGCTGATGTAATGGGTTTGGATTTATAAGTCTATATTTATCATTTTAATCTGTTGAAACCAAAAGAAAAAAGATTTTTTAATTTTTTTTAAATTAAGCAATATTAGGGTATAGTAAACCAAATTCATATGAATAAAAAAAGGGTGACTAAACTCTAACAAATATAAAAGAACAAGTGGAATATTGTTATGTCTTAGTAGTAGAAAAATAAATGCATAAACTGACAAGTATCACATTAATCTTTACAGTTCATTAGAGCAACAGAACTATTATGAAGATAACATACAAAATATATTTCTTATTTTGCAGATGGTTTGTAACGATTACACCGATCTCCAGCCAGATGAGGGTCACATGCCAGAGTGTACCGGACCTCAAAACCACCTCTTTTAGCTGGACAGGTAAATGTGTGTGTCCCCTGCTGAAGATACTTGAAACATGATCCCAGACGGTCATCATGCCATACATCCTTGTCCCAAACTTCAACCTTCAAACCCAAGTGTGTGTCCACCTTCATGAGAAAATTAATCAAACAAGATTTAATATAGTTTTATCCTACCAATGTTAATTTTAGCACTAGTGAAAAATAAACACAAACGAGAACAATGAAATAGGACAAATCCATAAACCATTTGTACATGCTTAATAAGAGCAGCATTTAAAACTGGGCCATAGGAGTCATTAACTGTGTGAAAGACACAGCGGTGGATTCGAGGGAGATTGATTATTGGAATCAATTTAAAGAATGGCTCTTTGAATATGAATATGCATATATGTTTATGTATATGTTTGCTAAACCACTACCTAGCTAACATTACTTCTTCCAAGTCAACTAACATACATGGTATTTGTCATTACAACGGTTCTAAAGCTCAACTTAAAAACAGAAGTTTAGTAGTTTAGTAGTAGAGTCTGATTATTTGGATTGATGATGAGGTAATGCTTTTGCATTTTTTTAGGTATTAGCTAAACTATGGCTTTGTGTGATATATTGTGTCGAAAAAACAAACAAGAACAAGAAAAAAACCCGTAGTAAACTGTTGATAGGCTTCAGGTTTGAAAAGTAAATCAACTCTGCTGACTGTGAGGCCAAACAATTTATCATGATCTATAATGAGGGTTTACTGACCTTGCCTAAATCATAATTCGCGTTCCACCAGGGATTGTTTGACCGAATCCAACGAGTCTTCCGATAGAAGGAACCAAACCACATTTTAGCATAGCTGTGATCAGAAGAAAAGAAAGAAGAGCAGCAGAAGAATTATTAAGTCTGCTTGATATACCACACCAGCCAGATCTTAATAGACAAGAGTCTATTCACCCCTCAGTTTTTCCAACTGGATCTCCTTTCAAATTCCAGGCTCGCACAATGGTAACCCTTAGCGTCCCCCTCCAGGCTTGCAGAGGACAGCAGTTGGAAGCCAGATTAGGAATGTGCCACCCACAGTTTGGCTCATTGGGTGACTTTCTCACAGCGTTATCTTCCAAGTACTCCTCTATGGCAGCTTTCATCCCTGCCTTTTGTGTGCCATTTGTCATCAGGCTATAGATTGGCCGAAGGGAGTAGGAAACAACATCTGGGTGATCTTTCAGGGTGCTCAGCCAAGTTAGAAAGCCGAGGGAGTCATTCTGGGTGAGTGCAAACTCTCCCAACCAACCATTGCCTCCTACCACCTCTGTGTAGTGTTGGTGGAGTCCAGTGCTGTACATAAACGAGAGACCCTGGTTTTGTAGGACCTTGTTGCAAGACTGTCTGTTACTGGATAATTTCAATTTTCCCAAGCCGACAGAGAAACCCAGTGATAAACAGGAGTGGACCTGCAGGACAGGAAGGGAAACAAAATGTCAGTGTCTATCAAGGGCATTTTCTCTGCATTTCTAGCTGTACTATAAATATATACAGTGGTGTGAAAAATTGTTTGTCCCTTCCTGATTTCCTTTTTTTTGTTTTTTGCATGTTTGTCACACTTAAATATTTCAGATCATGACAGAAATTTAAATATTAGATAGAGATAACAAAATAAACACAAAATACACTTTCTAAATGAAGGTTTTTATTATTAAGGGGAAAGAACTTGCATGAACCTGTATGAGAAAGTGATTTTCCCCTAAACCTAATGACTGGTTGGGCCATCCCTAGCAGCAAAAACTGCAATCAAGGGTTTGCGATAACTGCCAATGATTCTTTTACAGCGCTGTGGATTAATTTTGGCCCACTCAGAATTGTTGTATTTCAGCCACAAACTCAGCCATTCAGGGTTTTTGAAATTTTTTTAAATTCATCCCACATCATTTCAATCAGATTCAGGTCAGGACTTTGACTGGGCCACTCCAGTCTTCAGTTTGTTTTTGTTTTAAGCCATTCAGAGGTGGACTTGCTGGAGTATTTTGGATCATTGTCCTGCTGCAGAAGTCCGCTTCAGATTGAAGTCACAAACAGATGACCGGACTGTCTCCTTCAGCATGTTTTGGTAGACGGCAGAATTCATGGTTCCAAATACCACAGCAAGTCTTCCAGGGCCTAAGGCAGCAACATAGTCCCATACTATCACAAAACCACCACAATGTTTTACTGCTGGTGTGATGTTCTTTTCATGAAATGCTGTGTTAGTTTTATATCAGATGTAACAGGACTCAAGCCTTCCAAAAAGTTCAGCTTTTGCCTCATTAGTCACAGAGTATTGGGGATCATGAAGATGTTTTTTGGCAAATGTGAGACGAGCCTTTATGTTCTGTTTGTTCAGATGTGGTTTTCTCCTTGAACTTTCCCATGGATGCCATTTTTGCCCAGTCTCTTTCTTATTGTTGAATCATGAACACTGACCTTAACTGAGACATACGAAGCCTACAGTTAATGTTGTTCTGGGGTCTTTTGTGACCTCCTGGATGAGTATTTTTGGAGTATTTTTGGTCGGCCGGTCACTCCTGGGAAGCCTCACCACTGTTCCAGGTTTTCAGTTGATGTATGATTGCTCTTATTGTGGTTCACTGAAGTCCCAAAGCCTTAGAAATAGCTTTGTAACTCTTTCTTGACTGATAGATGGCAGTGACTTTTGTGTTTCTCAAGTACTTATTTAGATTGTGGCATGATGTCTGGCTTGTTGAGATGCTTTTTACCTTGCTTCACTTTGTCAGACAGGTTCTATTTACGTGATTTCTTGATTCAACAGGTCTGCCAGTAATCATGCCTGAGTGTGTTTAGTTAACCTGAACTCAGCTTTTCAAATAGTGTGGTTTATCACAGTAACGCATGATTTAACAAGAGGAGACAATCACAATTTTCACACAGGACTAGATAGGTTTGGATAACTTTGCTCCCTTAATCAATAAGATCATCATTTAAAAACTGCATTTTGTATTTACACACACACACACACACACACACACACACACACACACACACACACACACACACACACACACACACAAAAACACAAACACAGTTTGTGAAGATTTTGCGGGGCTGTCTGATCACGTCAGTTTCATAAACATGTCAAAGCTGTTGTATTAAAACCAACTTAAATCATGCATATGCTCTTCTCTTAACAAAGCACACAAGCAGTCTTGTGGAGAGAGAAGATGATGACATTATAAATGAAGATGATAGAGTGTATGAAGGACTGTCAAACCAATTTTGAAAGATGAGAGAAAATAGGTGTTTACATCCAGACTCAGATTTAAAAAAAATATCCAGTTCATCAAGATGTGTGCCACATGTATGTCAATTTTAACTCTAAAGACTGTTCTACTTACTTCTCTGTTTTCTATTGTCTTGTGTAAAGTCAACCATTTGAGCATTAATCTAAATTTTGGCAGCATTATGTAATGTTATGTCTCAAAAATTGGGTTAATTAGCCCTGCGTTAGGCTGACAACCTATGACCCTATGATAGCTGTGACTCTTATAAGGATAAGTGAAAGAGAACGGAAGGATGGATGGACAGAAAATTATGGTGACGAAATATGTAGGCTACAAATTATGTCACTAAGATATTAATCATAGCTTTATTGATCGAATACTTAATTACAGGATCAGTAAGAGTCTGGACTAAAGAAAAACTGAAGTTTCTAATAACTAAGATAATATTGGACTATAGAAGTTTATGTAAAACAAAGCAAAAACAACAACAAAAAATCATTGGCATTATTGTTCAGTATGGCACAACTTTAACAGAGTTAACTTTGGCCTTTCATGACAGAGGTACTGCCCTGTATGTATAGAAATATGTAGTCTGGTAACTGCAGGCACATGAGCCAACATACTATACAGAGCACGTGTCTCGCTATGCAAAACCCACACACACGGTTTTAGATGCAAAATTCAACTTTAAGTCTAATTTACTAAGCCCAAAATTAACCCAGGCAGTCTAGAGGCACTACAGCGGGCCAACGAACTCAGCTCGGAGTCTAACCGGCGAAAGAACTTAGCCCCACTGTCAGGCAGACTGTCAACTGTAACAGTTGACAATCTCAGCTCAGAATCGAGCCAGCAAAAGAACTTGGGCCCACTCCCATACAGGCTGTCACCTGTGGTGAATTTAACTACTCAATTTCAATCGAGATGCAACCTCTCGCACTTTCACATACACACGCACAGCCTAGAGGCGCTGCCCCCTTCGCACAGAATCTAGCCGGCGGAGAAAATTGGGCGGCCCCCTTTCATGTAAGCCTTTCAACTGTGGCAGGGATCCCACACCCTGTCTGGTTCTTTAGGATGTCCTCAGTTCCCAGGTTACCACCCCAGTCCTCCCTTCCCATGGGTCTCGCCCTCGCGTCCGCGAGCGAGTGGGGCAGCCAAGCCCAGAACAATTAGTCTTACTCTTACATTTTCAGTCGCTATTTTTGAGATAAAATTATTTGAAGTGCCTCAGTAATGCTATGCTTTTAATAAGTGTTATAAAGTACCTCATTTGAGGACAGTCCATTCAGTGAGGACAGACAGGTTCGTGCAGCTGTGACTCGCCTCAGTCGACCACCAAGGTGAATCTGCAATGTGGTGCAAAGTCGGTGTTATAAATCATTTTTTTGAAGAAATATAATAATAATAAGGAATAATAAGAAAATTCACAGCATGTGCTTTAACCTGGCGGATGTAGTGTGTGCCGTAGGTGTGTATAAGCTCACTGTACTGAGCTCTGGTGGAGCTGTTGTAGAAATGTGGTAGCTTGGTTAAATCCTTACTGAACTCAGAGCTGAGAGACGGACTGTTTGATACTCGGTAACTGGACACAAAGAGACAGATTAGTAAATGATCTCAACCGAAGCTTTTCAAACAAAGATTGATTGATTGATTGATTGAATCTTTATTTTGAACATGTTGAAAAAGTATTAAAAAAATAGAATTAAAAGAGACAAATGAACAAAGCAAACAAAAGGAAAACGAGCAACCACAACTCCAAATAACGTCCATGTTCAAAAAGGAGCAGGAAGAAGCATAAGCTTATTTAATCCCACCCCTTTTCCACTATCTAGTATCAATAGACTACAGAAATACCTCCTTGCAATTACATTATATGTTATGTGTAATTTTTTTTTTAAAATATATACACATATATGTTTCTATCTATCCATACATACGTATATACACACATACGCACATATACACATTTTCAATAACCCCATTAACACCTCAAGGATACACAGCCTACAATATATATATATATATATATATATATATATATATATATATATATATATATATATATATATATATATATATATATATATACACACACACATGAAAATATTCGACAAGAACACCCTATCAAATCTCTACCTTTTCCCTGTACCCTGTAAAAACCATATCCTTAAACCGCTTTTTAAACTGCGCCATGCTTGGACATTGCTTCATATCTTTACTTAGTCTGTTCCACAGCTTCACTCCACACACAGAGATGCAAAAACTTTTTAATGTTGTACGGATACGAGGATGTTTTAAATTTAATTCCCCCCTCAAATTGTATCCCCGTTCCCTTTTAGAAAACATTTTTAGAATATTGTCAGGAAGCAGGTTATTTATTGCTTTATATATAATTTGTGCTGTGAGAAAATGAACCAGATCTGTGAATTTTAGAATTTTTGATTTTAAGAATAGTGGATTTGTATGATCTCTGTAACCAGCAACATAACCCAAATTTATATGACTATTCTGAGTTATTCACAGCCTACCTGTAATGGTTGCAGGTGACCCTGTGTGTGCTGAAGATGTGGCGGTCCTCTGCGGCCCTTTTTGATGCAAAGTTATACACAGCAGATTGCTTTCCTCCCACAAATATCCCTAAATCTAGGCCAGTCTGTTATGAAAGATAAGAAAAAGAATAAATAAATTAGTGTGTTCAACTGATTGATTTTTTTTTTTGCCAGCCAATAATGAGACATTATTTGATCTATCTGTCCCAAATTACAGATCTCGATTTATGTTCAAACATGGCCTCAGTTTCAAAGTGCAAAACACATGTTGGTGGTGGGACCATTATTCAAAAATCTGAAAAAGTATTTAAAATATGAGGTTAAAACTTCCTAATAAGACTTAAGACCATATACTTAAAAAAAAAAAAAATCTATCTATATTGACATGTTTATCATTATTGTAACATTGACATTATTTGATAATACCAAAATATGTTAATTTTATGTAAATAACTGTTGTGAAATGTGCCCTACCTTCCAGTCAGTACTGTCCTGGGAGGTGTAGGTGTCAACCAGAGAGCTGTGAATACAATTCACAGTAAAGAATCACAGATAAATTTCAGTTTGATTTCAAAGGTGATTTCCATTATTTTAAACAGTTAGTATTTACAGATGAGGACCTGTTTTTGTAATTAGATTAGCTCTGAATAATATGATGAAGAGAATAAAGATAATTTATACATCAGAAAAGGTGTCTAGCAGTAAAAATCCTTGAATTTCATCACTGCCAGAGACTGAACTAATCAGATATAGATTTTTAGATAGCGACTCAACTGTCACACAACATTTAACCTTCTCTCAGTAAGACACTAACTGTGAAGCAATCATAATAATATAACATAATAATAAGGCTATACCTAACAGAGGTGTGGATGCTGCTGTAAATATCGGCACTGCATCGGCTGAATGCACGCCAGTCCACTGCAGAGACTGGCAGCTGAAAATGAAGACAGATCATGAACATGTACACATAAAGTGTGTGCTACTGTTCAAATGGCTCTTTGTTGTTGCATCTTTATTTACTTTCTGCAGCATGTTGCCTTGAAGCGGGTTGGAGCAGAGAGTACATGTTTCACTTGGTGTGAGGTAGGTATTCACATCAATCACGTAGGCTCCCTTTCGTCGCAGAGTGACCACATCAAATCCCTCCCCCACCAGGTTGTGACCTGGTATAAAAGGAGCAGCCTTACACTGGCTGTAGTTTCCAGTCTGACAGGAAAGAACAGCGGAGTTGCAGGACAGAAAGAGAAGGAGGCTCAGGTAGAGAGGAGGTGGGGTTAAATAAGACAGCATAGCTGCAGTGAAAATGACTGATATTTTGGAGAGAGAGAGAGAGAGAGAGAGAGAGAGAGAGAGAGAGAGAGAGAGAGAGAGAGAGAGAGAGATAAGTGATCGTCATTAAAGTTCTCAGTAAAGTAAAGAACACCAAATTTTTGCAAACATGCAGCCTCACCTGACTGCAGGGTTCCCCAACCTTATAAACAGTACAGGACACAACAGTGTGCGTATTAGTGATTTGCATAATATTATAAGCTTGAGTAAACCTGCAGTCAGCTGAGACTCGATGGGTGAGGAAATGTTTTTCCCACTTAAAATTCTGTGACTGGATGAACAGAATCAACTCTCTGTGATTCCTTACCTGTATTTAAAAACATTCATTAAGATAGTGTGCTTTAAAAAAAAAAAAAAATCTGGATACCTCTTTCGCAGTTTTTCCATGGCAGAGATTTCTGAAATTTGTTTTAATCATCACTGATCAAAAATGTAATTTTCCTTTTTATTAAAATGCTGTGCTTGTAATATGGTTTCAATATCATATACTGTAGTATCTTGTGTGAGAAGCTGTAGTCAATAAAGTATTGTTAGTTGACTCAAGTCAACATTTTTCATATTGACTTGACTCACATGTAAAATGATCTTGACTTAAAAGAAGATAAGAAAAAAAATCACTAAATTGAAATGCAAGCACACATACATAAACAAATAAAAGGAGAGGCTTTCTTTAAACACTGTATCTCTGTCTGTCTTATTAAAATAAAGTTAACAATAACTTTGTGTACCATTAAAAAATGTTTCTACCTTTTCCAAATACTGTTGAAGTTGCTGTTCCTCTGTCAGTGATGCAATTCAGACAAAAGCAGGACAATGAGCCAACAAGACTTGTTCAAAAACAGACAGAGAAGCACAGCTTTTAAAGAATAAGATGGGTACACGTGCTACAAATCAACAAAGATAAGGATCGTTAAACAAACCAACAATGGCTTTTTGGACCCTGGATTAAGGAAGTGTCCTTGGAATAACTTCCTTGTCAATGCTGAGAAGCTGTTTGAGATTATCTGCCCTCTTAACAATAGATGTAACTGTATATGTGTAAGAGAAAGCGGGCTGTCAGCCCCCAAACCACAAAATTCCAACAACAGAGATGCCACACATGCACATTTGGTTCAAATATCAAAAATGATTTGGACCATGTATATTTTTATCTTCATTGCCAAATCTATTTATTAAAATGTTTTTTTAAATAACTAACACAATTAACAATATAATTAAATAATAAACAGACTGGCGACCTGTGCCCCAATTGTACCCATATGGCACCTTGGATACGCTCCATCCCTCAGCCCTGCGACCGTGATAAAGATAAGCAGAAGAGAATGGATGAATGGATGCCAAATTTAATAATAAATGTTTAGGTAACAGAGGCGTTATCAGTGTTGTACTGCTGGCTCTGTAGTCACTAGATATAAAGTCTGTCTTCATTCTGGGTAAATGTGTCACGTTTATTATTGCGGCTCTGATTGTTTTCCCTGTTTCACTCCTTTCTTCAGTTGTTTTTCTTACACCCACAGGTGCCCTTGGACTTTAATTGCTCCTAGTGTCACTCACGTGTTTGGCATTACCTGAAGCAGCTTTGTGTGTAAACATACCTGAAATCTTTTACTAGTTGTTTTCAGCAGTGAAATGAATACATTACCTATAAATCAACTTCCTTTTGCACATTTGTATTTTTCATTTGTAAACTTGTTATGTTATTCACTATAAAACATGTTCCATCACTACCTAGGCTTACAATTTCAATTAATATCCAGACCTTTAAGTAGTCGGGCTATTCATTTTCAAACTGTAAAAACATTGCACACAGACAAAGTCTCACAAAGAGACTCTCAAAAGAGACTTAGTGTTGTGTTTGAAGTAGTATACCTTGCCTGTAGAGGTAAACACAAAGATCATTAAGCATGCATGTTATTAAAGTATCTTCCCCCCTTTCAGCTGCTCAATGGATTCATACCATGGATAATCCTCTATTTTAAGGTACAGTATGGCCAAGATTTTTTTTAACAGTTTTTACAGAATTAAATTTCATCTCTGTAATATTCTGAATATTTATAATTGAGCTATTTGTATATAGTAGAGCTATTTCCCAATTTTGTGAACTTTGTAATATATTGTATTATTTAATTTAATTCAGTCTGTTACTGTTCTTATTGTCTTGGAGCAACTGTAACCACATAATTTCCTCAGAGTTTAATAAAGCATTCTGAATCTGCTGAATCTGATGATGAGACAGCTTTGAGCTGATAGGAAGGTGACAATAACTCGCATAACCACTCATTAAAACCAGGATGCTGTCAGGGTTCCTGGGCCGTTGACCCGGTATTTTCAGTTTGTGTTCATTGTTCATTCTCTGCATGTTCTACTTCCTGTTTTATTGTGTTAGCCTTACTCTGTGCATTATGTTCTAGTTCTCTTCCCATTTATCATTAGTTCATTATGTTCAGCTGTTCACTCACCTGTCTCTAATCACTCATCATTCCGCCTGTGTATTTATGTTCCCCAGTTCCACCAGTCCAGTGCCGTGTCATTGATGTTGATGTTGCCATTATTGTCGTTCCCGTCTGTATTCAGTTATTCAGCCAGCCAGCCAGCCATTCAGTCAGTCAGTTAGTCTTGCCGTTCCTGCTTTGTTCATTCACCCGCTCCAATAAATCCTCGTCATTCTGCACCGTGAGTCCAGCGTTTGGGTCATCTCTTCCTCGCCTCCACACACCACAACCCCTGACAGGTACACAGAAGAGCATCTCTGAGCAAACAACATGCTGAACTTGCGGATGAGCACACCAGTCATGCACTACTGCAAGCTAACCCGCTATGCCAAATGAGTACTACTGAATACCTGAGTATCGTTGCCGCCCATGTCTATCTGTTTTTGATCCCAGTGTACCCATCTTATGAAGGCTGCCTCCACAATAATGTGTTGTCTCACAAAATTCAATTCATCTCAAGCTGGTTTCTTGCACATGATAATGATTTAGCTTTACTCAAATGGTCTCCACAGTCACCAGATCTCAATCCACTAGAGCCTGATGGGATGTGGTGGAACAGGAGATTCACATCATTGATGTGCTGCAACTTTGTGATGCTGTCATGTCAGTATGAACCAAAAACCTCTGAGGAACATTTCCAGCACCCTGTTTAACCAATAAGAGCCAAGACCCATTTTTACTGTCAGGAAAACTGGGAGAGTCAATTTTGAAACTTCAACAGAACCTTTCCTCAATGTGTACAGGGGCATGGGTTCTTATGGGTAAATCTATGCCACGAATGATTAAGGTAGTTCTGGGATCCAGGCTATTATTAGCAAAGTGTACCTAATAAAGTGAGTATAAACAATGGAAATGAGTGTCTTTGTTAAATCCAATCCAGCTGTATGTGCTAAAAGTACATTTTAGCATGATAATCTAATCTGATACCTGCTAAATATTAACTTATTACTACTGCCTTTACAATTATCATGCTAACTCACTTTACCTTTCTTTACTTTGCATGATTTATTCCAGACATGTCTCACAAATCTATTCTGGGCTTCAGACCAGATTTTATAACAATATCACCACTAATTTGTTGGGTTATTGGAGCAGCTCATGGTGTCCTTTTCTTCATTTTGGATTAATTTAGTCTTGTTATGTTTTTACTTGAACTGTGATTGTCAGTAAGTGACTTTAATTGAGAGCAGCTACAAAGCTCGCTACCATAGAGAGTATAAAAGCTTGACTATTGTGATGTCACATCCACAAATGTGAATTTGTGATTTTGCTGAAATAGAGACTCAGTGTGGTTGCAGCTTGTTGCTATGTCAGCTTACATCAGTCATGAGATTTGGAGGTGCAGCGTGTCCGTGGACCACGGAGGGTTAACATCCAACCACCTGTGTAAAATCCGAAATTCCCATGGTGTTGTTCAAAATGTGCTTTGAAACAATCATAAGCATCGCTTGTTACTGAAAACAAGAAAAAAGCTGGTCCTGCTATGGGCTGAACCATTTGTTACTGGTGCAGGGGGAAACACTATGCAATATATTCAGTTTTAGCATTTATATTCACTGTTGACTGTAACTACGCTCAAACTGTTAATGCTACCTTATTTTAATAAACAACACTGTCATATGCAAAACTGGGGTGGCACTTGGGGTGGCAAGGGAGCATTTTAGGGTGGCACTTGCCACCCCATGCCACCCTTCTAGATCCGCCCCTGGATCTAAGGGGAAAGGAGTCCAGGTCGGCATCAGCTTTCAAGCTCTGCAAAGCAGCCTGTACAGGAGCACAAGGGGATGCACAAACTGTGCGTGAACAGGGAAATGATTTGTTCTCCGTGTTATACGGAAGAGGCGCTGAGGTGGACACCGCGTCAGCCTCCCTTCCTTTCTCTCTTTCATTAACATGCACTTCTCTAGGCAATTCTTTCAAAGCTGCTTTCGTTTCCCTCCTTTCTGCTTCTATCATCCACATTTTCAAACATTCTTTCTCCTTGCTTACCCTACACAAATCTACCGTCTTAACTTTCCCTTTCTTTAACAGCTTTTCTTCCTCTTCCCGCAACTGTTCCTCTACTTTCTTTAACTGGTTAAAACTCAGCGTGTCACGGTTCTGGGTCCGTTGGACCCAGTATTTTGAGTTCATTATGTTTTGGTACTTTTGCATCATGGATTTTCCTTTATGTTTCTCTGGTACTTGGTGTTTCAGTTATCTTGGTGTTTTTCTATATTATGATTTATGATCTGATACTGTTGTGATTATGATTATCATTTAGTAGCCTTTGGTCAGTGTCAAGTCTGTCTCTGTCTAGTCTGTGTCTTAGTAAAGTGTGTTTTGTTTCCTGTTTTACTTTGAGGGTTCTTGTTCCTGTCTGATGTTAGTGTGTGCAGCTTTGTTCCCCCTGTCTCGTTAGCCCTGATCTCTCCCAGCTGTGTCTCCCTCCTGTTGCCGATTCCCCCGTTACTACCCTGTGTATATAAGCCCTGTGTTTTCCCATGCTCGGTGTCGTGTCGTACCATCAGATTATGCCTGTGTGTCCTTGGTCTCAGTGGTCCATCATCACTTCATGTTTGTTTTCCTGCCAGCAATAAAGCTGAGGTTTTTGAGTTTCAATTCTGTGTTCGAGTCCTGCATTTGGATCCTCATCTCTGCCTGCCCGCACACAGAGCCCTGACACAGCGATTCTTTTTCAGGAAACCCGTTTTCTTTTTGCCACTTAACAACATATTTCATACACCCAAACCCACATTTCTAAACCATACTGTCAAGTATTAAGTTTTGTCCCTGGCCGCCCGGTGGAATGTCTGCCGCCTTACTGGATCTAGATCCCATATTTACATTCAGAGCGTCCCCTCCAATGGGCTTCTTCCCTTCCCAGCAGAAAAGTAATAAAAAACCATCACTTCACGCACTGTAGTATGCAGAAATAATTATCAACAGTGGACTCAAACCACTGTCCCCTGTGATGGACCAGAACCAAACACAGGCCTGGGGACTTGAACCCCAGGATTTTCCCTTCGGAGACTCGAACTCTGGAGTCAGCAGCTGCTTCCCCCTCGGCCAGGCACAAAACTCTCGTGACTTGTATATAGGGTAGATACAGCTCACTGTTCTGCAGGAGTTTCCCCTCGATTTGTCAAGATGATCTTGGTGGTCTCTGAAACACGGCCCTGCAACTCCGCCTTTTTCTTTGCTTTAACCAGCCGGCAGGACCGAAGCGTTTAGCTATCTCGGGGTGATCAGCCGTCCCAGAGCCGTCCTTCAGTGAGAACACTGGACCATCCTGTTCGTGATGTCACTGAACTGTTGTGGAAGTTCACTAACAAAGCCTCCAGACATGATGAGCCATTAAAAAAAACAACACCTTTATTTCCCATGCATGAGGAGAGACTTCAGTCAGGGGGCACTGAGAGTCGTCTCAGTCAATGAACAGTTCAAGTACTCTTTTAAAACCGTTGCAGTACAAAAGCTTTCACAGTTCTCTTTCACACCTTGAGTCTAACATTTATTTTGTTTCTCACAATAAATCAGTTTATAAAGTAAAACATACAGAGAAAAGAATGCAGTGTTTACTGTAATAACCACACGGGTTAATAGCTTTTTGGGGGGCACAGTCTGATTTGTTTTTTGCTTACAGCCCTGACACTTTGTGTGTGTTTGGTTGACTTTTAAGATTTCTGGCAGTTTTTGTCAGGAGGTTTGTTCCACACACTATCTAGCAAAGTTAGAAACTATAACAGTTCATTTCATCTTTGAATCATCCTCTGCTGAGCAGCCTCTGAACCATGAAAAAACTTTCCCTGAACTTTATCTTGTAGCACTGAAATTTTGTTTTACTCTGACTGTACAGATTGGTGTTTGTCAATTCAATGCTGGGCTGTGCTAAAATAGTTATCCTCGGTCAGAAGGAGAGGCTGACATCCAGGGAGAAGATTGTAAGAGGTGTGGTTTATTTACATTCAGATTGATGGTACAAGGAGGTATGGCATAGTGTAGAAGGATGTGATGGGGTGGTGTGGTTTCTGTGATCAAGAACAGGAAACACTTAGATCGTGAATAAAGATTTAAGGCTATATCGCTAGCATGGAATTCCTTCACTACAAACCTGCTAAGGAATTGCATCAATCTACAGTTTTTCTGAATTGATAAAACACTAAATCCCATTGTAAAAACTAAACTGTAAACTACCAAAACTCGTTCATCAAATCAATCCCACAGTTGTTAAAATTTTAAACACTATTCATCTGGTTAGGACACAAAACTCTAAACACATTCTCAAACACAAAACACATTTAGCAGTGTGGTGCACTTGTACCCAGAATGGTGCACACAGGCTACAGAAGTTTAACACAACTAACACACTGTTTTCATCATTTACACACTACCACTCAAAATTGAAAACACGTGTCCAATCAGTGAACTCAATTAGTAAACAGTATATAAGCCTAGTAAAATGCAAATTCAACTGTCAGAGATCATGTTCTGGTGCATGGTATGACTATAAGGGAGGCAGGGCAACGTATGCAACCAAACCTAAGCAGGTTCTCCGTGGCTACTATAATCTGGACCTTCAGAGAAGAAAACAGGTAAAAAGTATACTTGTCTCAGTAAGGGGACAATGAAAAATAATTTCTCCATGGTACTGCTTGAAAACATTTACTGAAAACATAGGTGTGTGTGTGTGTACTTATAACTAAATAATGCAATTCGACTGCGTGAATTTCAAGCTTAACCGGCCTCTGTGCTGCTGTAGCTTAAAGAGCAACCAGCCATATGATGTTGATTAACCTTCTGTCCACAAGGTGTCACTGTTAGGCTTCCCAACATGGATGGTAATGGACAGATTCAAGGTTTTCGATGGTTACAGCCTCGTGCAATAAGAAGGATGCTCTGGATTGAATATGAATTCTGACTGTATGGAAATTTATCAGAAAATGACCACTTGAAATAGTGACAACAGTAAGTAAGGAAACTTACTGTTGTTGATGTGTTTATGGTCTCAAATACTAGTTTCAAGTGTCCATCAGTAGAATATAATGCTTTTTTTTTAAATGTTGTCTCTAATGTTAGGTGTCATAGTATTTTCTACTCAAACTATGTGTGTGTGTGTGTGTGTGTGTGTGTGTGTGTGTGTGTGTGTGTGTGTGTGTGTGTGTGTGTGTGTGTGCGTGTGTGTTTTATGTACATGTACTGATGGTTCTGCAGTAAATATTGAATATAAATTCAAATTAAACAGGCTTGACCTCTTTCACAAGCTGTTTTCTCCCTTGAAAATAACAAATTATAACTGTTCCCTTTACATATTTAAGCATGCATTACAACATGTAATCTTCTTTACTACTTTTAACTAGCATAGGCCTAAAATTTAAAATGAGGTCCAAAGATAGTATTTTTTTCTAACTGATCAGGCCATTGAAAACCATTACATACAGAGGCTTAGAGGCTGAAATGGTTTGTTGTATCAGACTGTATATAAAAGATATAAAAGATAGAATTAAAGCACACATTTCAGATCTGAAACACGAAACCACTGAAAATGTCTTAAATCTGCATTTTGCTTCCTACAAGGGCGTCCTCTGGATGTAGGTGGAGGATTTACATTATTCCTACACATTTCCTTGCGGTTAGAACTCAGCAGCCCCAAGCACAAAGAAGCTATCGCATGCATTGCTGCTGTTTCATGTTCTCACAGGTAGCTCTCTGCACTCGGAGAGAAATCCTGCTTGCAGAATCAACTCACTTTTGACTGTCTGGAGCAGTCATTGGTCTGGAGGCGGAGCCCAATAAAGGACGGAGTCCTAATGTGATTGGTCAGTTTGATGGCAACTTCAGGTTAATGCGTACTGAGAGTTACACTGTGGCAGTGACAGCTGCTTTAAACCATATTTGTTCACAATTTGAAAAATAAAGTTTGTCGAATTAATTATAAACAGTTATTGTTTGCTGTACAGCAATGGAAGTACTAACAGTTTAGGTTGCTGCTATCATGCAGTGTAAATCTAAAAGAGTCTTATAACTATATTGCCCACCATGCTTGTAGCTGCAGTGTGCTGAGTGTGCTAAGTTTTTATGCTTTGTGGTTCCTCTGTGCAGCTAACTAGTGGATTAACTTTTGTTATGTCTGTTGTTGATCCATCACTCAGCTCTCCAGCCCCGAACCTGCAGACCACAGGGAAAAAACACACATCTACAGTGGGGCAAAAAAGTATTTAGTCAGCCACCGATTGTGCAAGTTCCCCCACCTAAAATGATGACAGAGGTCAGTAATTTGCACCAGAGGTACACTTCAACTGTGAGAGACAGAATGTGAAAAAATAATCCATGAATTCACATGGTAAGATTTGTAAAGAATTTATTCGTAAATTAGGGTGGAAAATAAGTATTTGGTCACCACAAACAAGGAAAATCTCTGGCTCTCACAGACCTGTAACGTCTTCTGTAAGAAGCTTTTCTGTCCCCCACTCGTTACCTGTATGAATGGCACCTGTTTGAACTCATCATCTGTATAAAAGACACCTGTCCACAGCCTCAAACAGTCAGACTCCAAACTCTGCCATGGCCAAGACCAAAGAGCTTTCGAAGGACACCAGGAAAAGTATTGTAGACCTGCACCAGACTGGGAAGAGTGAATCTACAATAGGCAAGCAGCTTGGTGTGAAAGAATCAACTGTGGGAGCAATCATCAGAAAATGGAAGACATACAAGACCACTGATAATCTCCCTCGATCTGGGGCTCCACGCAAGATCTCATCCCGTGGGGTCAAAATGATCATGAGAACGGTGAGCAAAGATCCCAGAACCACACGGGGGGACCTGGTGAATGACCTGCAGAGAGCTGGGACCAAAGTAACAAAGGTCACCATCAGTAACACACTACAACGGCAGGGAATCAAATCCCGCAGTGCCAGACGTGTTCCGCTGCTGAAGCCAGTGCATGTCCAGGCCCGTCTGAAGTTTGCCAGAGAGCACATGGATGATACAGCAGAGGATTGGGAGAATGTCATGTGGTCAGATGAAACCAAAGTAGAACTTTTTGGTATAAACTCAACTCGTCATGTTTGGAGGAAGAAGAATACTGAGTTGCATCCCAAGAACACCATACCTACTGTGAAGCATGGGGGTGGAAACATCATGCTATGGGGCTGTTTTTCTGCCAAGGGGACAGGACGACTGATCCGTGTTAAGGACAGAATGAATGGGGCCATGTATGGTGAGATTTTGAGCCAAAACCTCCTTCCATCAGTGAGAACTTTGAAGATGAAACGAGGCTGGGTCTTCCAACATGACAATGATCCAAAACACACCGCCCGGGCAACAAAGGAGTGGCTCCGTAAGAAGCATTTGACAGTCCTGGAGTGGCCTAGCCAGTCTCCAGACCTCAACCCCATAGAAAATCTGTGGCGGGAGTTGAAAGTCCGTGTTGCTCGGCGACAGCCCCAAAACATCACTGCTCTCGAGAAGATCTGCATGGAGGAATGGGCCAAAATACCAGCTACTGTGTGTGCAAACCTGGTAAAGACCTATAGTAGACGTTTGACCTCTGTTATTGCCAACAAAGGTTATGTTACAAAGTATTGAGTTGTATTTTTGTTATTGACCAAATACTTATTTTCCACCCTGATTTACGAATAAATTCTTTACAAATCCTACCATGTGGATTCATGGATTATTTTTTCACATTCTGTCTCTCACAGTTGAAGTGTACCTCTTGGTGCAAATTACTGACCTCTGTCATCATTTTAGGTGGGGGAACTTGCACAATTGGTGGCTGACTAAATACTTTTTTGCCCCACTGTATCTGCTGTCTGTTGTCAATGTTTTCTTGAAATTCTTTTACTTTTTTGTTTGATAAGTTTATTATTCATTTATTTACAAATCTTAATAGTGCTCATAAAGTAGGGTGACCATATTTTGATTTCCAAAAAAGAGGACACTTGGTCCAGTCATGAAGAACTTTAATAATACTGTTTACTTAAAGAAAACTTTACCACATTTAAACAATGCCTTCTCTGTGCGCTTCATGAATTCATTCATTCATTCATGAATGGTGAAATAAAAAATGTCATATAGACTTTTACAAGTCAACAAGTGCAAAAAAAGAGGACGGTTGGTCACCCTATCATAAACAGACTAGTTGATTTATATTGTATATTAATCTACAGAGGATTAGAGTTCATAAGAGTTCATAATAAAATGTTTTCATTTGGAAATAATGAAATATTTCCATTTGTATAGTTATTTTTTATGAAGAAATTTTAAAAAGTCAGTATGAAAGAGTTGATCTATGCTACACATCAATCTTGAGGATGTGTTGACTTTTTGAAAATGCAGTTTACCAGTTTACCTACAGCTTTTATTTCTTCTCTGCACTGGTGGGTGTGCTGATTTATGACTGGCTTGACTTTAAATTAAAATAACTACAGAGCATTTTCAGTTGACCATTTCAAACTCAAAAACTTTTAGAACAGAAATTGTAAAATTTTTTACACAATTACAACAACTGCAAAACTCCATAAGCGGTGAATTGGAGGCCTAAATACAGGTTCAAAGCTGGAAACAAAACATAGTGGTGTCAATAGGTGTATTGACCACCCTAAAAAAATTCTGTTTAAAATAGTGCATAAAAATGGCTGTAATTCATCAACACTTATTAAAATATACAGCCTGTCAAATTACAGCTGCACCTCAGCTACTCTACGAGCTAAAATTATGAAAACTGAGTCATTGTCCAAACTTTTCTCAGCTGTATGAGTAGTAAAGTAGTAGTAACATACCCTGCACAGTATGTACCACCGGCAGATAGAGGAAGTGGCTGACATCCAGAAATACTACCAGTGGCTGGACAAAGCTGGACTGAAAGACAGCACAGACGCACTAATCATGGCAGCACAGGAACAAGCTCTGAGCACAAGATCACATTCATAACCTCGCACCTCCTTACCTTTCTGACCTGTTAAGCACTACCTTTTCTGCCCACCCACTTTGATCTTCTTCTTCTATCCAGCTTTCTGGGAATTTATTATTATCATTATTATTATTATCCATAGAAGCTGGGGTCCTTCCCACTAGGCAAGACCCGAGGTGCAGGCTGTGTAAAGATGCCCCTGAGACAATCTAGCTCATAACAGTCGGGTGCAAGATGCTAGCAGGCAGGGCATACATGGAACGCCATAACCAAGTGGCCGACATAGTATTCAGAAACATCTGTGCCGAGTATGGCCTGGAAGTCCCGAGGTACAAACAGGAGACGCCCCCAAGGGTTGTCGAGAATGACCGAGCTAAGATCCTGTGCGACTTCCAGATACAGATGGACAAAATGGTGGTGGCTAACCAACCGGACATAGCAGTGGTAGACAAGAAGAGGACGATAACCGTAGTGATAGACGTAGCGATGCCGAATGACAGCAACATCAGGAAGAAGGAACACAAGAAGCTGGAGAAGTACCAAAGGCTCAGAGAAGATCCTGAGAAGATGTGGAGGGTGAAGGTAACAGTGGTCCCAGTGGTAATGCGAGCACTCGGTGCAGTGACTCCCAAGATAGCCGAGTGGCTCCAGCAGATCCCAGGAACAATATCCGAGATTTCTGTCCAGAAGAGCAAGACCGCACTCCTAGGAACAGCTAAGATACTGCGCAGGACCCTCAAGCGCCCAGGCCTCTGCTGGAGGACCCAAGCTTGAAGGATAGACCGCCTGCAGTTCCTGGTCAAAATTGACCGGTCTGTTTTAACAGCTCTTAAATTAGCATAACAAACATTTTTCACAACCAAATTCAGTTCAGTGGGTCGTTCAGTGGTCTTTCAGTGGGCCATTCAGTGTGTCGTTCAGTAGGTGGTAAAGTGGGTCTTTCATTTGGTCATTCAAATTACCAAATGAAAGATGTCATTTTGGCGACATTTGGGCAATCATGGCTCAAGAGTTGGGTGCTCGTCTTGTAATCGGAAGGTTGCCGGTTCGAGCCTCGGCTCGGACAGTCTCAGTTGTTGTGTCCTTGGGCAAGACACTTCACCTACCGCCTACTGATGTTGGCCAGAGGGGCCGATGGCGCGATATGGCAGCCTCGCCTCTGTCAGTCTGCCCCAGGGCAGCTGTGGCTACAACTGTAGCTGCCTCCACCAGTGTATGAATGTGAGAGTGAATGAATAGTGGTATTGTAAAGTGCTTTGAGGGGTCCCGAAAAGCGCTATATAAATGCAATCCATTATTATTATTATTATTATTATTCAGGGGGTCAGAGGCCAAAGGGTGGTATGGGGGGGTGGATTCCCATTCATTTCCTATGGTGGTCACTTTTGACCGAGAACACCACAGGGTACACACAACACAAGGTTGACTAAAACACTCAAAATTGAATGAAAACAAGTGCTCATCACTTTTGTATGTTCAAGTGCATAGTGTGGAGGATGTCCTAAGGCCTTGGGGCAATCGGATGTAAAACACAATATTTATGAGTGTTTTAAGTTGTAAATCGGACAGATTTGCCCTGGGCAGGGATCACACCAGCAACCCTCAGATTAGTAGATTACCTGTTCTACCTCCTGAACTACAGCCATCCCATCTGCAATTGTCTTGTACAAATGCAATAACTTCTGGAAGGAATAACTCAGTGCATTATTAATCTGAAAATTCAGGGATTCAAACAAGAACTTGTTATGTATGTATGTAGTGTACTGTAAACTGTAGCTACTGTGCGTAAAACATTTTCACTTTCTTTTTTTCATGCAGACACACCTGTCTCAATGGTTAGATAAGGTTTAACTTGCCAGTCAAGAATCTTAGTAACTCCTTTGTTATTTAATTCAAAAGAGAATTAACAATAGAATACAAGGGCGTAGATTTGGTTTTGACATTGGTGGGGACGGATGATTCAACCAACGAACCCTGCCCTGCTTCTTATTTGCTGCTTGATTAAAAAAAGGAGAAATATACTTGCCTACATATGCTATTAAATTACTATTAAACAAATGACTGACTAAGTATTTTAGACCAGCGGTCCCCAACCCCCGGGCCTCGGACCAGTACCGGTCCCTGAGTTGCTTGATACCGGGCTGCGAGACTTGAGGCTCAGGTGTGTTATGAATAAATCTTCTTTTTTTCGGTACCGGTACTAGTTTTATTTTGTTGTATTTATCCGCGACACATTAAAGGCCGGTCTGTGAAAATATTGTCGGGCATAAACCGGTCCGTGGCGCAAAAAAGGTTGGAGACCGCTGTTTTAGACTTTAGTTTACTTCAGCCATATTCCATATAAAAAGTGAGACATGTCAATTCAGATTCTTTGTCAAATTACATCAGAAGCCCAACAGTTGTCATGATAATAAATACTAGTTAATCAATAGTACCAAATCATGAGTCAGTCACCTGTGACCTTGCCTCTTCACCTCTGTCCGAGCTACAACATGGCAGAGCTTACTTGGCTTTAAGTGACTTGCAGGTTTCTTTGAAAAATACTTTCTTATATCCCGGTTCTTCCTTTGTGCTGCCATCCTCCAGCGCAGGCTTGCCGCTGCTAAAACTAAACAGAACTCCCTGAAAGGCTCAGCCAATCACATTGGCCATATTTGTCACATGAGGTAGGACTCCAGTAGAGAACTTATTTATCTCTTTCTGCACCGCTGGGTGAATGAGACGTTGAAAGATAGTTTTTTTTTTCTCTCTATCGGGTTTGTTTTTCTTTACTCGAAGAGACCAAATTATTGGTGGGGACAATTCAATAATCGCTGGATATTGGTGGGGACATGTCCCTTCTGTCCATGCTAAATCTACGCCTTTGATAGAATACATAGAAATCATTTCTTTAACCAGGCTACTACAACCCTAAAACTAATTTAGCTTTGCTAAAGTAACATTAAGACAACTAATGTCTGTAAGCATGGAACAGAAGCTCATTAACCACAGGTCCTAACAGACTGACTGGATGGGTCACTTTATAACAGGTACATTCATTTGTAGAATTCCTCATTCAACAGTCATTTTGAGGAGACCAGCTCCTACAAATATTACACACATTATAACAACATGAGTGTGCTCAGTCATACGTTACATCTTTGCTTAAATGGGACCTAGGCTCTTTTCACTGTTAACCTGACAATCCGTTAAATTCTGTTAATTCTATGTACTGTCTTACTCAACTCGTAAACACAACTTTTTGTCAAAGGAGGCTTGCAGCCTGCAGTGCACATATAGGATATTCCTCTTAGCCTACAGTAATATCACCAACCTGAGATAAACACTCTAACGCAAAAGTTAGCACAGGCTTTTACAGTGTTTCTCTAAAAAATATGATTGGAACAGCAAAATATTTGCCATTCTTGCAATGGACAACATTTCACGCATCATATACAAAAACTAAGAGCACACTGAAGAAGTATTTGTCAAATAGATATAGTTGATTTTGAAATGTCATGTAAACAAAAAACAATTCTATTTTTTCACTGAAAGTATCACAGGGCGGTCATCATGTGAGCCCTTTTCATGGAATGACATTTATGTCATAACAAACATCCTCTGTGATACAAATGTACCCTAGGATTCCACAGCTTTTAAGATGGTTTTCAGTATCTCCATTTTGGATTTTCACAGGATGTCAAAGCATTTTAGTTGCCAGCCACTGAGCAGTCCCACATTATATTTATTATATATTTCTGAAAAGTGAAAGTCATGAGGCCACCCAAACTAGCTGAAAGCTAATAAATGTCAAACAAAGATCTAACTAAGATTTTATATTATATAAAAGGTTTCAAAAAATGGCTATAGATACATGTGTGTTTATGTTTTAGGTCAGATGTAGAAGCCTTTTGAAGACGCCCTTCTTTGCTCTCAAAGTGGGAGAGATGAGTGGTCCTGTCTTTACTGACTCTGGAGTCCACATCATCTTGACAGGAAGACTTCACATGTTGTAATTTTCTATTTCATCATCAAGCGCACACAAAGAAAGTCCTTTATTCCATTTACATTATTGGTGTCCACCACCCTAATAAACAAAGCTTCAAGCCTGCATTGCATTATTATTTTATAAATTGACACTTAAATTGAAAAAGTATTCCATATTATTCTTTAAGACCATAAGCTCTTATTAACCGTTGAAGCAATCGTGCCAATGAAACAGTTTCATATGACTGAGGTTTAATTTAAAAAAAAAAATCTTGTTGGTATGTGCATCTCTTCAAAAGGACTACTATCTTTAAGTTTTCCTATAAGATTTTCTGTTTATATTATTTGTGTGCCAAAGCATAATGTTATTGTATTGGAGAACAGATTAAATGATTCTTCTTAAGATAGCAGCGCTCAACAGATAGAGAAAGCTCAGTGGTGCCAAATTTTTTAAAACATGTTTTATTTCATAATTGTAACAACTTAATTGTTTTTTTTCCATAATTTAGTAAGTTTTAAAAGATGAGTCAGAGTTATCACACCTTCACAGTCTTACAGCTTGAAGGTTAATCATTAGAAGCTCTTAAGCAATTACAAGCAGTAACTGTCTTATCTATTTAAACCCCTGACTTCTGCAATCACTTCTATGGTTAAAAACATAGCTTCACAAATTAAGTCAAGAACCCTGTCAAGGAAATGGGACTATCATTGTTAAGGTCTACAATCAAAATAATTATTCATAAATTTGACTGGAAAGTGCAAACCACTGGTTCCACTGAAGAACAAGAAGGCCAAATTAGAATTTGCCAGAAACATCTGAAAGAGTCTGCGCTGTTCTGGAAATCTTTTTTGGACAGATTAAACTAAAATTAGAATGATGGGAAGAGGCAATTATGGAAAAAGTGACAAACAGCTCATGATCTGAAGCATACCACATCAACTGTTAGATGTGGTGGAGGCAATGATATAGCATGAGCATGTATGGCTGCCAGTAAACCTGTGTCTGGTTGCTTGTTGATGGTGTGGCGGCAGGGTGTACAGGGCTATACTCTCTGCTCAGATTCAGCCAAATGCTGCAAAACTGATTGGACTGGGCTTCACAGTGCAAATGGATAATGCCATAAAGCAAACTGCAAAAGCAACCCAAGAGTATCTCAAGGGAAAGATGTGGCCAACAGAAGAGAGGAGCGTCATAACAGTTAAACAAACCTGAAGAATATATCATAGCTAGCATGAAGATTACAAACAGAATACTGAACTGTACAATTGCAAGCCCACGGTGTAGTGACTTGTATGTTGAGTAGCACTGGTTCACTGATTCTACAACAACATGAAGCATCTTGTTGAACAGGTTAAAGATTTAATGACATTCTAATTGACCTGCAGGCTTATGCACAAAAGAGAGAAAAAGAAAGTGAAACTGTGTGACTCAATTTGTCTTATATAATTACTCTTTGAGACAAAACAATGTACGCTTTGTCAGGATGACAGTTTCCAGTGTATCTTTTTAGTTTTAGCAGGAACAGTTTTGTTAGTTGAACAGTTTCAATTGGGAAGAAGACTAATCTAGGTGTGCTGGATAACCTCACTTCTCACACTGTGTTAAAACTCACCCTGCAGTGTGCTTAATTTAACTATCACTGCTTTACTAATTTTAATCATAGTAGCTGATGTGTCATCTACTGCCCCTTTTAAGCTGGAACAAAGCTTTCATCCAAGTAAAATTACCTGCAAATATCCACTTCTTGCTTTTTCAACTACAGTTTAAACACATATCCAAGCAATATATTTGGTGGTATTACTGTTGTTAATAGCTACAATGTCAAATAAAGATCTGCACACCAAGCTTTATGCTTTTAATTCTTTTGCCAATAAATTGTGAAAGTCGGATGTGAGACATTTACAAAATGAAAGAAATATATATATTACTGTGAAAAACTCACATTTGGGACCATTGCTGTTTTGACATATGTCAGGTTTAAGTGTTTTAGCATAATTGTCAATGCATTTAAAATAAATTTAAACTTTAATAAGTCAGACATGCTGACAAGCACTGCCTGATTTGTGCAAAAATAAAACCACACTGTCATAGTCCCAGATTTGTTGTGATTATTTTGAGTTTTGATTGTTTTTTCTTGTCTTCCCTGTGTCTCCCTGCCGTTGCCTTTCTTTGTCATCAGTGTGTTTGTTGAGTCCTCTTCCTGGTTTTTATTTGTAGTTGCTTTCCCTGGCCATTTCTGCCTGTTTCTCAACTTCTCATTTTATTTTCCCTACTTTGTTATCGCCTTTGTGCCACTGTCACTTGTATGTGTGTCAGTTATTGTCAATTTAACAAATGCAATAATAATAATAAACTGACATAACATTGGCATGTATGGCTGCCAGTGAACCTGGGACTGGTGGAATTTCAAAAACAACCCAAAAGTTTCTCAAGGGAAAGTCGTGGCCAACAGAGCAGCATCATAACAGTTAAACAAACATGAAGAAAATATCATAGCCAGCATGAAGATTACTAACAGAATACTCAACAGTGCAACTGCAAGCCCACAGTGTATTAACCTGTATATTGAGTGGGACAGTTTCACTGATTCTACAACAACGTGAAGCATCTTGTTGGACAGGTTGAAGATTTAATGAGTTGAACAGACCTACAGGTACACAAGAGTGAAAAAGAAAGTGAAACTGTGTGACCCAAATTCCTTATATAATTACTCTGTGTGACAAAACAGCTTACACCTTTTCAGCACGACAGTTTCAGTGTATCTTCATAGAAGCAGTTTTAGTAGGAACATTTTTGTTAGTTCAGTTTTATTAGTTCAATAATAAAAAATAAAAACAAAATTAGGGGAAAAATACATTCAATAGAAATTTAACAAAGTTTCAGGTACCTACTTACATTAGCGTTCTTATAAAGTTCTTTTGAAGTGATACAGGTCACATCTGCATGTAAAGGATAAAGGTCTCTCTTTCGAGGATGCCAATGTTCACATTTTGGACAGAGAAGACATATGTTTTGAAAGAGGAGTAAAAGAAGCCATTTATGTCCACACTGAACAACCATCCTTGAAACGAGGGGGTAGCGTACGACACCAACTGTCCACCACCTATAATCCAGTTTTGAGATCCCTTCCCAGATGCCTCAACGCCCACTCAGACCATGTGTCAGCTCATCTCAATAAGTCACATGACAGAGTGAGGCAAGGTCTTGTAGGTTTCAGCTGAAGCTGTTGCGGTACTGGGTCTGTGACCCAGTGTTTTGCTTGTTGATTAATTTATATTCTTTGATTTAATGTTATTCATGGTTTTGGCTCTCCTTATTGTTATCCATGTGTTATATTCTTAGTGCCTAGTCTTTAGGTTTCTGTTACTATGTTTAATCATGCTTGTCTCCATATTCCCTCTTTCTCTTGGTCTCTTGGTTCCTGTTTTACTTTGAAAGTCTCGTGTCCCATGCACAGTGTTTTCAGTTTTGCTTCCTCCCTGTGTCGTTTTGTCTTATTAGTCCCAGCTGTGGTTCCCTCCTTTTTCCCCATCCACTCGTTGCTCCCTTTTGTATTTAAGCCCTGTGTTTTCCTCTGTCTGTTGTCGCTTTGTATTACCCCATGTTGCTGTGTGTTCAGGTGTTAGTGTTACTGTTATCTCTGAGCTTCTCGTTTCCCTCTCACTATTCCTACCTCCTAGTGTCTTGTTTTGGTCCCAGTCTCTAGTTTTCAGTATGTAGTGTTTAGTGGTTGGTTCTTGCATGTACAGCAATAAAGCTGCCTCCTTGAGTTTACTTTTCCATTTACGAGTCATGCAATTTAGGTCCTTCATTCTGCCTGCTGTATCACTGACCTTGACAGAAACCTCTGCTGATAATAACCCACACCCATTTTCACACCTTGGCTCGTGTGATTAGGCACCCAATCAACAGTGGGTCAACGACCCTCTTAAGGGACCACTCGCAATAGGGCTTAAAATCTGTGACTCTTCTCCCACTTGGTCATAAGATACAAAAAGCTTCTCGGATGCACTGCAAAAAAAGGATTTTCAAGAAAAAAAACAACAACAAAAACAAAACAAAACAACCACACAAACAAACAAAACCCTTGTTTCTTGTCTGAAAAGAAAACACAGGCAGAGGCATGGCAAATCAATTTCATAAAAAAAAGTTTATTAAAATAACTACAAATAATATAGAGCTGAAGAAAAGAAAATTAGGGGGCAGGACTTGCAGTACATAACCTTTAATTAAAACACTTTAGTAACAAACATTGCTTAAAAGAATGAGATTCACTGCCACTATGTTGCTCTAGTTAAAAAGAAAAAAGGGAAAAAAAGCACTTCAATAAAATAGTTAAGCAATATGGCTACGGAAGGAATGAGTGCCAAATGCCAGGAGTCACTGAGTAGGCCACAGCTGCTCCTTAGAACCAGCTTCTGATTAGACAGCTAAGGGAAGAGTAAATGTTCATGCTGCGTTCACAGACACCATGCATGAACAGAACATCTCCTACAAAATCTAATCCACTATACAAGTTGTGACATCATGACCAGAGCCTGAAACGATGCAGGGGCGTTAGTGAGTCCAAATGGCATGACCAGGTACTCAAAATATCTGAGGTGAGTGTTAAAGTCCATTTTCCACTCCCCTTCCTTATCCTGACTAGATGTTATGAGTTCTGTAAATCAAGTTTGAGTTACTACAAGGACCCACGGTGTTCACCAAAGGCTGAAGACAACAGCAGCAGGGGCTACTTGTTTTTAACAGTGATCTTGTTTAGCCCTTGAAAGTCAATACAGAGATTGAGAGGCTTGTCTTTCTTCTCTATATGGAAGCCAACACTGAGTGGGAAGTGGACGGACAAATTATCCCAGCAGCCAGGGAGTCTGTAATGCAACATTTCATAATCTCCCTCTCTGGCTCTTTTTCATCTGCTGGCTCGCTTCCTCCTGGACTCCGTTCCCTTGAAGTGGCTCGAACGCTCGATGAGAATCCCCCACTAGGCTGCTGTTAGCCGTAGTTTGGTTTGCCATATTCATGCATGTGGTCATCCATTCTAATGCACATGGACATTAGAGAACTAGGTAAATTCTTGACAGTTAACTCACGACTTAAGACGTGAGTTAGGCTATGAAGTAAAAGCCCCCCAAAGGGCTTTCTCCTCCTTCCCTGTCTCCCAATCTAATCCAAAAACCAATGGAGAAGTCAGATATGCGCCTCTTACCTTGCTTGAGAGTAAACATCTTGTGTGCTGCTGCGTGGGGTTACAAGCTTTATCAAGAACAGTGGAATTTTGTTAGAAAATCATCATATGACTAGTCAGGGTGAGCTTTTAATACCGCTTGTGCTCATTTTATTGGCATCCAGTCAGTAGCTCCACTATGAAGGAAATCTTTTCACTGTCGGATGAATAGTGCTTGCTGTGCTGGTGAAAAACAAGTGGAAATTGGGTAAGAAATCCTCCACTTGTATCTAACTCAGCGGTCCCCAACCTTTTTTGCGTCACGGACCGGTTTATGCCCGACATTATTTTTACGGTGTCGCGGATAAATACAACAAAATAAAACTAGTACCGGTACCAAAAAAAAGAAGATTTATTCACATGAAAAGACCCAGGAAAACCGAGTTAACAATAAAAACGATAACAAAATAACGCCGAAAACCGATAAAAACCCTGAAAACCATACATTTCACACCTGAGCCTCAACTCTCGCGGCCCGGTACCAAACGACTCACGGACCGGTACCGGTCCGAGGCCCGGGGGTTGGGGACCGCTGATCTAACTCACCTGCAAACTTCTCTGGGGTAGGTGGCAATGGAGGAAGACGGCTGGCGGCAACGACGGCACTAAGAGACAGAGGAGCTGGATAGTGTAGTGGTAAGACTATACACCTTTGGAACCGGATTCGCAAGTTTGATTCCCACTCGGTGTCCAGTAAGGGTCCTGCCCATATGGAAAAGAAATAGTAAAAACTTATATGTGATTACTCATGAAAGTGGCCACTTTCATGAGTAAATCATATAAGGCTTATATGATTTACTCATGAAAGTGGCCACTTTCTCATTACTTTCATACATTCTTTTAGTAAGTATCCAAAACATACAAGTTTCATCATATAATTTTTCATGGGATCTTATGTCTGTTTTCACTCTTATATGCTTATCATACAAGTTTCACACAAGACAGATACAAACTTTATAAGATTGATAATTATCTTTTCCATATGGGTGGCTAGATGCTCAAAAAAACAAAAAACAACAACACAACAAGCCCAATGCGGTTACATCTACTGCCTGTCCGCAGCTCAGACACAGGCACTCACACTTTCACTACATGTTGTACTCTGTGTATGTGACAAATAAAGGTTGTTGTTGTTAAGGGTGTGCGGGCCTGTAACATACCTTTCATTTCCATGAAGCAGCAAGCTCTGTTCCTTGGAAATGTGCTGGAGCATTCCTTTGTGGCGCTCTAGTTGGTCCCCCTGCAGCGACAGAAGGCACTGAACAGGGCTAGGGCTGGGTCTGTATCTGGCTGGATTGTTTGGTCAGGTTTACAGGAAAACAGGACCTGAACACAGGACGTCCTGAGGTCCAAAGAGGTTTCTTCTGTGGCGATTTCCCAACTTGTGTAAACTGTTGTGTGTGTTGTAACTGTGTTTTCAATAAAAGGCAACGAGCGGAGGCCTAAGTCGGGGTCATTTTGTGATAGGATTCGAAGTGGGGCCTCCCTTGTGCAAGTACAAACAATCAATCACTGATTGTCTTGCTTTCTTCATGAGGAATAAGTTTCTAAACTAGCGGGGCCTGTGGAAGCGCAGACCCAACACTTGGTAAGCTGCTAGCATATGAGTTCAGTCATGTGGCCTCATCCAAAAGCACACAATGTTCTGGTTATCTGCATTATTTTGTTCATTGTCTTGTAATTCAAACAATAAAGGGATAACTAGACAACTAGAAAGATTCTTGACTGACATGTAAACTCGTTTTCTTTCTGAATGGTCTAGTAGCAGTACAGTGCGTATTGTTGTGTAAGGATGTCATTCATCACCTTTTACAGTAACTTCCTGTTTTCTTCAAACTCCCAACATCTTGAATGCCTGAGATTTCAGATAAATGAAGCACTGTTCTTGCCTGTCCAGATTCCATTTGCATTTATCATGTGACTTTCAGTCCTAATGATACTGTTTTGGTATATTCAGAGAGAGGGTTTTAACCACAGCACAAAGTTTATTAATTTAAGAGGATTGCTTCGTAGCTATCTGTTCTCTGGAGTTATTATCAGTTTTCTACAGAACTTATGTTGTGATTTGCATAAATATATAGTTGCATTGTAGCTTTCAACAAAAAGTAATGGATTAATGTATACTTTATTGATCCCCGTGGGGGAATTTCCCCTCTCCATTCACTCAGTGAAGCAGTGGGCAGCCGATTGAGATACTATAAATTCTTTTTCCACTCTCAGTTTCCCAAAGAACAAATGTTGAGCCCCTAGCTAGTGTATTGAAGGCTAAAGCTTAATCTAATCTAGATCTAAAGCATAGTAAGTTCAAAGGCTTGCCTCTCTATCACTGCTTATGACAAAATCTTAGTATAAACTTTGCCATTGCTTTATTTTATCATAATTTTCAGAGGGCAATGTATTTGGACTCCACACCAAAAAATGTATTTTGTAATTGTCTTTTCATGCCTTCATCTACAGTTAGGGTCATAATTTGTTGGACAAAAAAACAGTTTCTCTTGTTTTGCCTGCAGTGCAGACTTTCAGCTTTAATTCAAAGGATTTTTAAAAAAGTATTACATTAAAAGTTCAGTAATTACGGCCATTTGTATACGTACTCCTCAATTTTCAGACTCAACATTATGTGGATAAGTGGACAGTAAAACAGGTTCATGGACAGGTGGGGCTTGTTCCCTTGTTACTCAATGATAAATGACAGTTTTATACCTTTTTACTGTAATTTTAAATATGAGGCCCAAAGAGACATCAGTGTGTGACCATGTTTGACATTGGCTCTACCATGGACATATATGGCTGCCAGTGTAATGAGATTTTACTGCTGATATAAGTACCAGGATGGCTCTGAAGCATGCAGAGCCATACTGTCAGCTGAGATTCAGCCAAATACAGCAAAACTGAAGCAAGGTTCATCTTTAAGGCTAAACTTCCAGTGGTTCATCAGACAACCAATAATATGCCTGACAATAAGATGACTGTAAAATGGCAGAAAAGATTGACAACTTCTCTTCTGTCACACATCACTGTGAACCTGCTCTTGATGATGGACACCTTGAAATGTAAATAATAGGTTGATGTGCGCTCGAGAAAAAAATGCGTCAATGCAAGTTTGTTCCCTGCCTAAAACAACTTTCGTTTTCTGTTTTGCTGTTGGTTTCTGCTTTTGAATGTATTGTAAATCTTTTCATGCTAAATAAGAAGAAAACATGGAGTATACACCTGCCCACACACACATACTGTTTTTATTATTATTCAGCAGATGCATTTATTAAAACAAAGAGACTGATATATATTCAGTATTACATTATTCTTATTATTATTTGTGTATGTATTATTTTAATGGTTTAAGCTGAAATAATTTAAAGTATTAAAGTAGTATTTAGGCTAAAGTTGATCATCCATCCATCCATTTTCTTCTGCTTATCTGGAGCAGGGACAGCAGCCTAAGCAGAGAAGCCCAGACCTCTCAGTCCCTGGTCACCTCCTCCAGCTTGTCCAGGGGAACACCCAGGCATTCCGAGACCAACCGAGAGATATGATCTCTCCAGTCCTGGGTCTTCCCCGGGGCCTCCTCCCGGTGGGACATGCCCAGAAGACCTCACCCAGGAGGCGCCCAGGAGGCATCTTTGTCAGATGCCCGAACCACCTCAACTGGCTTCTTTAGATGTGGAGGAGCAGCGGCTCTACTCTGAGCCCGTCCTGGATGGCCAAACTCCTCACCCTATCTCTAAGGGAAAGTCAATCTCCCACTCACCTCACTCGTGAGCAAGACCCTGAGATACCAAGGTATCTGAGGTTTGACTAACAGACAGACTCTCCTTTCCAGCATGCTGGCATAGACTTTCCCGGGGAGGCTGAAGAGTGTAATTCCCCCATAGTTATAACATCCCCCTCCTCAAATATGGGAACCATCACCCTGGTCTGCCAATCCAAAGGTACCGTTTCTGATCTCCTCACAACATTGCAGAGGCGTGTCAACCAATACAGCATTACAACATCCAGAGCACTCAGTCTTCCCAAAAGAATGTAACTCCCCTGGCAGTTCAGAGTTTTATATGAGAATGTGCAATATCTAACCGATTAAAACTGGTGGGGAGAAGCTGCTTGTTTTGTAGGCACTGAGCTAAGAGGTGGCTGTGACTGACATCAGGTGCAAGTTTTCGTGTCTACAGCTGCCCATGCACATTTCTTTATACTGGTATAGCTGCAGGTTTCTAAGTAATTATTCAATCAGTAAGAAACTAAAGTTTCTATTAATTCCAAATTAAAATCAAACCCAACACTCTCCAAACTCCGACCATATCAGAGTTTTTGCTTTAGCCTTTGCCTAAGCTGCGTTCCACTTGACCTGTTGGTAATTATTGGCTGCCTCCGAAGTCCCACAGGCTAACCAAGCCCGATAGGACTCTTTCTTCAGCTTGAAGGTTCCCTTAAAATCTGGTGTCCAACATCTGGTTCGGGTATTACCACCATGGCAGGCACCAACCACCTTGCAGCCGCAGCTCAATCCAGCAGCTTTAGCAATGGAGGTGCTGAACATGGTCTATTCAGACTTAATATCCCCCAGTCTCCCTTGGAATGCTGCCAAAGCTTTACCGGAGGTGGGAGTATGCTGCAATAGGCATAGGCTACTGGGGGACTCCCATGATGCATTGAGTTTTTCCTTTCCAGTCACCTATCTCACTCACTATGTGCTAATACACCTCTCTGCATTGAATCGTACCTGATATTAATCTCTGTCTCTCTTCCACAGCATGTCTTTATCCTGTTTTCCTTCTCTCACCCTAACCAGTCGCCACCTCTCCTTGAGCCTGGTTCTGCCGGAGGTCTCTTCCCGTTAAAGGCGAGTTTTTCCTTCCCACTGTTGCCACGATCTTGATCGTGGCTCAAGAGTTGGCAGTTCGTCTTGCAATTGGAAGGTTGCTGGTTCAAGCCCCGGCTCCAACAGTCGTTGTGTCCTTGGGCAAGACACTTCACCCGTTGCCTACTGGTCGCGCCAGTGTCGGGCAGCCTCGTCTCTGTCAGTGCGCTCCAGGGCAGCTGTGGCTACAATGTAGCTTGCCATCACCAGTGTGTGGATGACTGAATGTAGTGTAAAGTGCTTTGGGGTCCTTAGGGACTAAGTAAAGCGCTATACAAATACAGGCCATTTACCATTTACCATGCCAAAGTGCTTGCTCATAGGGGGTCATATGATTGTTGGGTTTTTCCTCTGTATCTATTATTGTAGGATCTACTGTACAATATAAAGCACCTTGAGGCGACTATTGTTGTGATTTGGTGCTATATAAATAAAATTGAATTGAATTGAATTGAATTGAATTAGAGATCTAGCCCATACCTCTCAACCTCACACACCAAGTCAGGCTCCTTCCCCACCAGATAGGTGACATTCCAATTCGCTAGTCTTGGTAGCCGGGGATTGGTATGCCAGGGTCTCCACCCCTGGCCACCGCCCAAAACACATTGCACCCGGCCCCTACAGTTTCCCCTGTGTATGGTGGGCCTAGAGGAGTATGGGCCCATGCCCCCTTTTCAGGCTGTGCCCGGCCAGACCCAATGGACTAAGGCCTGGCCACCAGATGCTTGCCCTCAGGCACCCTTTGTGGGCTCCAGGGTGGGGCCCCAGTAACCCTGGATTACCCTGGCAGGGGTAGCTGTTCCCTAGTTCTTGCACACACAGGGGTTTTTGAATCTCTCTGTCTGGTCCTACATCCAGGGCCAATTTACCATGGGAGACCATATTAGGGGATAAAAAGCCCCAAAATACATAGCCCCTGGGATCCCTGGGACACTCAAACCCCTTCACCATGATAAGGTGAATGCAATAAAATTAATTACCTCTCAATTTTGTAGCTATGATAATGTGGAAAAAAAAGAGAGAGCGAGAGAGATGCCAGAAGGTCAACAAGCGTAATGGTGGTCTAAGGAGCTTGGAAAGAAAAGCGTCTATACTTCTTTAAGTTGCTTGAAGACGTTTCACCTCTCATCCAAGAAGTTTCTTCAGTTCTAGGGTCAAATGGAGGAGAGTCCCAGATTTAAGCCCTGTGGGAGTATTCCCCCAACGAGGGACAATGGACCCCCTAATGATCCTCTACCTAATCACATGTTAACTTTGACAACACTAACATCTAATTTAAAAACAGTAACAAAGTATTTGTATGTCTACTTCAGGTTTAGTGAAATTCCGGTCTGAAAAGTTCTTCACCCATTTTTCCTGTCTGTCCTCAGGTGTGTGTTCTTCTCTGAGGAGTGAATGTTTTTGATAGCAAAGTGGCTGTGCCATGGGCTCCCCGGTGTCACCTATTGTAGCCAACCTTTACATGGAGGAAGTGGAAAGAAAGGCTCTTGGCTCTTTTAAAGGGAAAGTACCTAACGACTGGTACAGATATGTAGACAACGCCTGGGTCAAAATCAAAACAGAAGAAGTCAAATCCTTCACTGCTCACATTAACACTGTGGATAAAAACATCAAGTTCACCAGGGAAGACACAAAGGACAACTGGTTGCCTTTCCTGGACTGTTTTGTGTGCATTGAAGAGAGTGGAAACCTCAACAATGAAGTTTACCGGCAGCTCACACACATGGACCAGTACCTCCTCTTTGACTCCCACCACCTTCTGGAACACAAAATTGGAGTAATCAGGACCCTACAAAACCGGGCAGAAAATGTTTCCTCTAAGCTGAAGGGAAAAGAAGGAACACACACATGTAAAGGAAGCACTTAAAACATCCTAATTGGGCTTTCAGCAAGTCAGCAAAGAGGCACAGAAATAAAGATCAGACACCAGCTAGGGAGGATAAGAAAAACAAATGCAACAACATTGTCATCCCCTATGTAGCTGGTGTATCAGAAAAACTCAGGAGGGTTTTCTCCAAGCACGACATCCCAGTTTACTTCAGACCCAGCAACACGCTCAGACAGAAACTGGTTCATCCCAAAGACAAAACTCCTAAACACAAACTTAATAATGTAGTGTATACTGTACAGTGTAGCGAGGAATGCCCAGACATCTACATTGGAGAGACCAAACAGCCACTTCATAAACGCATGGCACAACATAGAAGAGCCACCTCCACAGGACAAGACTCGGCTGTCCATCTGCATCTAAAGTACAAAGGTCACTCTTTCGAGAATGCCAATGTACACATTTTGGACAAAGAAGACAGATGGTTTGAAAGAGGGGTAAAAGAAGCCATTTATGTCGACTGTGAGCGACCATCTTTGAACAGAGGCGGTGGCTTACGACACCAACTGTCTGCCATCTATAATCCAGTTTTGAGATCCCCTCCCAGACGCCTTAACGCCCACTCACATCCTGGGCCATCTGACCTCAGGAAATCACATGATAGGGTGGTACCAGGTTTCACAATGAGCTCACCCGAAACCTTGGCTGATTGTGACCAACACCTGTTTTCACACCTTGGCTCAGGCGATTAGGTAGAGGATCATTAGGGGGTCCATTGTCCCTCATGGGGGGGGGACACTCACACAGGGCTTAAATCTGGGACCATTTGACCCTAGAACGGAAGAAGCTTCTCAGATGAGAGGTGAAACATATTCAAGAAACTTAAAGAAGTCCAGACACTTTTCTTTCCAAGCTCCTTAGACTACGATGACCTGGATGACTGAGAACCTTCACAGACAAGAGTAATAGTGTTTAACCTGTTGGATTGTTTCATTTCCTGTAAGTCATTTGAATGCCAAGAATTTAGCTGATGTATTGCCTCGGGTGAATGTGAAATGTCATTTTCTTTTTCTTATATGAGAGAGTCTTTCCAGCTCCGTGACAATACAGTTCTTTCTTTTTTACTGTCACCATGTCTTGTGCACCTTCTGATTTTCACATAAAGATCACAAAAATATTTTTTAACAAAAATATAGTATTGGGAATCAAAACTCATATCATGTTATCATGTATTTATAATGTGTGATCAAAATGCTAATTTTTTTGTTTTTAAGTAATAAAGCATTATTTTTCAGAGCTCCAAAATCACAAATATGTTTGTGTTCATAGCATGCTGTTTCTCAGCATCCATGCTTTATGTGTTAAAAAACAAAACAAAAACTGTCGCGTGTAGGTCACATGACCTGGGACAAAGAATAAAAGTGCTGTTGCCTGAACAGTCACAGGACATCCTCAGATGATACCCTCACCATCTCCATCTCTTGACACATTCACTGCTGAGGTTTAAACAGGTAATCTGATGTTTTTTATTTAAAAAATATTTAACACATATTTTAAATCAAATCAAAGAATGAATCTTATATTATTTACAGTAAACTTATGAATGATCCTGCTGATTTTTTGCCACCTCAGGCTGAACAAATTAATTTAATAAATTTATCTAAATTACTGATTGTGTGTGAAGTAACATAACTAGCAGAAACACATTAAATGTTGGTACTACGCAACCAATGCCAAACATCATTTTGATTTGTTAGCACAGGTAAATAAATATAAATATAAATATAAATAAATATCACAAATGTAGCTTTTTGAGCTGTTGATCTAATGAAACAAGCCTTTCAATGGAATGATGGACCCTTTCAACATGGAATGCAGTATTCTGAGTATATATAAGATAAGATAAGATAAGATAAGATAAGATAAAACTTTATTAATCCCTCGGGTGGGTTCCTCTGGGAAATTCGGTTTCCAATTGCACAGCACCGACAGAAGTTACAGAACGTAAGCAGAATATTATATACATACACATATATCAATACAGAGACATATATAAATAAAATATATAAAAGGGATAAATAGAATAAATAGAAATAAGAATACAAGGGAATTGCACATTTCAAGTATTGAAGTCTATTGCACCGTTGACTATTAACAAAACGTATTGCACAGTGAAGTGAAGAGGCACTTGTTCCCCCTTCCTTTGTCCTCCTGTTTCCCCTCCCTCTCCCCTCCAGAGAGGAGTTAAACAGTCTGATGGCGTGTGGGACAAAGGAGATTTTAAGTCTGTTGGTTCTTGTCTTTGGGAAAAGCAACCTGTCACTGAACAGACTCCTCTGGTTGTTTATGGCCGTGTGCAGAGGATGCCCAGCAGTTTTTTTAGTGTCCTTTTCTCTGCCACTGTCACCAGAGTGTTCAGCTTCATGCCGACCACAGAGCTAGCCTTCCTGATCAGTTTCTCCAGCCTGGATGAGTCCTTCTTTGCTGTGCTGCTCCCCCAGCACACCACAGCATAGAAAAGTACTCCAGCAACCACTGACTGGTAAAACATCCTCAGGAGCTTCCTGCAGATGTTAAAAGACCTCAGCCTCCTGAGGAAGTACAGTCAGCTTTGGGCTTTTTTATACAGGTGCTCTGTGTTGCATGACCAGTGCAGTTTGTTGTCCACCCACAGCCCGAGGTACTTGTACTTGTTGACCACCTCCACCTCCTCCCCCTCTATCTGAACCGGCAGTGGACCTTCTCTGGACCTCCCGAAGTCCACAACCAGTTCCTTGGTCTTTGAGGTGTTGAGTTGCAGGTGGTTTGTGTGACTCCATGTGACGAAGTTCCTCACCAGACTTCTGTACTCCTCTTCCTGATTATCCCAGATACACCCTATGATGGCTGTGTCATCTGCAAACTTCTGAATATGGCATAATTCAGAGATGTAGCAGAAGTCAGAGGTGTACAGGGTGAAGAGAAGAGGGGACAGCACAGTTCCCGGTGGTGCTCCTGTGCTGCTGACCACAGTGTCAGACATGATGTCCTTCAGCCTGACGTACTGTGGTCTGTCAGTTGTTAGTGATTGTTAAAAAACAAACAAACAAAAAACCAGCGGCATATTAATAAAGTTCTATCTTATCTTATCTTAGCCGGGTCATATCTACTTAAGAGAGATGAATGATTAAAAAAAAACCAAATAAAACAAAAATAGTATTTCTTGCATTTTCTTTTTGATACATTATATTACAGCTTAAAATAAAGCAACTGTTCTCCCTTCTCCCAGCCATGCTCTCCTTTTCAACTCCCACCACTCTCTACCTGAGCCTCCTCCTCCTCTTTCTGTTGTGCCTCTCCCCTGCTCTTTCTTGTCAGACTGGGACTCAGAGCCAGTGTATGTCTGCTCCCTTTGTGCCTGGTTATGACCTGGCAGGGGAGGGCTTTGATGTTGTTACACTTAAGCGAAAAGGAGCTTATGTGATTGATGTGAAGACCTACCTCACTCCAAGCAAAACCTGTACACTCTGCACCAACCCTCATAAAGGCGGCCAACTGCAGAAAGTAACTAAATATTATAGTAATTAATAAAAAACATGTCAAAAATTACTTTGGCATACCATTAACATGCTAAACCTGTTATTAATTATATTTCCAGCTACCAGTCTCTACTTTGGACTGGCGTACATTCAACCGCTGCAGTTTTCGTCTCGAGGACAGTGAACACACCTCCATCAGGTATTCTAGGACTTAGAAACATAATCACTCATTGTGCCCTGACAGGTTTCATACATTACTTTACATATTCATAGATGTCATCCCACCCACATGGCATACATTAATTAATTTTATCAAACAATCATTTAATAATTGCAAATCATTTTTTCCTACTGGAATATTTTGGGGAATTAAGCAAAATAATTTCTCTACAGTTCACTGGTCAGCACATACACCGACCAGAGCAGCATCGACTGGAAGGTAGGAAACATTCATGTTGAGTGAAACATGGATATAATGTTACTATTACTGCAAACTGTTGATCTAGTCCTGTAATCATTCCTAGCTCCATGTTTTAAAAAGTCCTATGACTGAGCATTGTAAGGACATTATTTAAAGAAAAGAAGAGAAGAGAAATACAGTAACAAGGCATATAAACATCATACAGTGTGGAACCCCTCTGTTTATTGAGGAAAATCATCCCACTTTTGCTTTAATATGTAGCTCTAGGTAAGAAAGAATTGCCTGCAATAACATACACACACACCACGCACAGTAATACACAGTAACAGAAGGTTGTGAGAACAGTGTCTATGTATAACCTATAAAAGTAACGAGAAGGTGTTCTAACTTGTAGAAGGATCTTAAAAAAGAAACATTTCGTTCTCCCAAAAATCCCGTTTCCTTGTCAGGTGTTTCTCAAGAGTCCTTAGAGTGAGACTAGTACTTCTCCTAGTTTTTTTTTTTTATAACAATCAATAATTTAAATGCTATGACTATAATTCCCTCGAAGCAAGGCAGACGCAAGTGGTTTTCCGTCACTGGTTTATTTGAAGACTTCTCTCCAACGTCACCGTGAAAACTACACACCATTAACAAAATAAAAACTCAATGTAAGACACAGCACCTAAAATAACACTGTACAACAAAACGAGATATATCAATAAATACCTCGTTGGCTGCATGCTGCAAAAAGGGAATTAGTCACCATTCTTCTGAAGTTTCCTTATAAGTGTGTATTTAAAGCCCATTCCACTTAGTGTGACTTTCACTAAAGAACGGCCTCATTCTTGCTCCGCACTTAGTTTTCTCCTTTTTTCTCCCAAAAAGGAAACAGCGCGACTTGTAAGCAAGCTTGACTTTCAAAATAAAAGCACAATAAGTTTAACTACATAAAATAGCATAGCATAAATAATGTAAAGCTTAAACAATTTACAACGATGACATGGACCTTGAGAAGATAAAGAAATAATTCAAATGATATAAACAATGTCATCATGCCAACAACAACATGACCATGCATTGTTTGGACATGGACAATAAGCTGGTCTAAGCTGGCACTACTTCCAAGAACTTTGCAACTTGTTCTCCAATGTGAGCCTTTCTCTTCTTTTTGTAAATATTCCTCTTGACTATATATTTCTCCTGTTTGTTATTTATTCCTGCTGTCTTATTACAGTGTTTCTCAAATGCTAAAACACATGTCACACAGCAAATTCAAAAGTGTTAAATGTTTTGGTGTTAATAGTCTTCTTGCAAAAGTAGAGTTAATTTTACTCTAAGCAGAGTCACATTCTTTTAATGTAACTCTGAGGTGTAAAATGATAGTAGTTAAAATCGAGTGTTAAAAATGAGTGTTTCTATTTCAAATCTGGAGGTGTTACAATGGAAACATTAACTCTTGACCTCTTAACTCTGAACTCCTAGAGGGGCTATGACACCAATAGAGTAAATTCACAGACTCCGCCCCCAGCATGGCTCCAATCGAAGCTGAAGTGAAGCCGTTTCAGAACATTTTGCACTACATATTTGAGTTGTTTGCCATGCTTGGTAAGTCATTTTTTCAAAGATTGTTTCAATTATTATTATGAGCTTTTACTTCTGTGGCTCTTTGGATTTGAGACAAAGCTGTGTGAAAGGCATTAGCCATGTTGCTCGGTGATAGCATAACATTCTGCTTTAGCTAGCTGAAAGGTATTGTTTGCAGGCAAATACCACAGCCTTGAAAAAAAGCTTGCATGTGAATTTTCAGTCAAACTTTTGGTCAAATACACCTAAAACAATGTGTAGAATGTGAAATGTTGGTATAATGGTGCTACTTGAAGCCTGAAAACGATCGCCCATAAAAAACAAAAACAAAAACAAAACAAAACACGAGCAAACAGCAGTAGCTGACGTCCTGACTGGGTTCTACGTTAGCATTTAGATCCCTCCAGAGTTTTGTGCACACGGTTTAAGTAAAAATGAAAAAGGTTGAGGTTTTACATTTAGTTCAGTATTACCTGTTGCCTGTGTCCTTGTCTTTTGGGAAAATACTTTACACAAGTAATGGCTCAAAAAGGATTCCTTTTTTTTCTCTTTTTTTTTTTTTACTGTGCTGCAATTGTTTACTGGATTATTTGTGCCATTAATTAGTGTCAACTAATTTTTATTCAATCTCCGCACAGGATATGCTTGTGAAGATGGAATATGGGGGAGAGCAGAAGTGCGTTGAAGTTCCACAAAGGGATGAATGAAGGACATACATATTGTATTGAAGAAATAAGTGATGAGAATGCTGTTATTTGCATTTACCATGTCAGACCTTTTGATAAACAAAATTCTAATGAAAGTGAGAACATGTATACTGTTACATCTTTCAGAAAATGTTTTGAAATTGTGCTGCACAGTTCAGAATAAATGTTTTTCAAAAACCATTGCATCTTTTTAGTAAATGTTTATTTCCAAAAGAAATTTCTAGAAGTTCAGAACAGTAAAATTCCCTCTTTTTAGAATGAATTAGAAGATAACTCTTACGTAGTTAAACTAAAATACTCTTTGAGAGTTAATATATAAACTCTTAACACCAAGTGTTAAATTATCAACTCCAGACAGATTTGGTGTTTAACACTAAATCAGAGTTAACGTACCAACTCTCCAAAAAGTGTTAAATTAACACTCTCTGGTGTGGACCCATATAGACACTTTAATAGCGTTGAAATCAAATCCGACAGTGTTAATTTGGACATGCTGGATTTGCTGTGCACAAACGTTACCACCAGGGGCCTGTTCTTCGTACCTCGCTAAGTAAGTTAGCTCGATTAGATTGTTGACGATTTCGCGTGATCCTGGATCGTTCGGTTCCCCGAAGCTCATCCGGGACTTGCTGTCATAGCAACAGAGCCGTAAGCGTAAACCTGCTCGGGAGCAGGTTTACTTTATGTAAACAGGATTAGATCGCGGCCACGCAGGTATGTCCGCTTCATTTATACGAAAGCAACAGCGATATTCCACCACTGTTTCACCATAAATAAATAACATCAATGTAACTAAAGATAATGCAGCACTTGATCCTTTTATTGATGTCACACAGATACATACAGGTCATTTCCTAAAAAAGGGAAATGTACTATTAACATTCTATTACATGTATGTGATTATTACAGATGTAATTCATATTTCAGAGTAGTAATTGTAAATTACTTCGTGTAATCAAGATGAGAGACCACGGCTATAAAAGCGAAGGTGGATTTGGGAAGCCTGTCGCAGCCATGTCCTGTCCGTATACGCGACCAACCCATTGCGGAAGGTGCAAGATTGATAAGGAGAGTCCTCAGAATTCAGCGTATATTGCGGGATAGACAGGATCCTTTAGCTCAGCGCGACAGTGTGCTCATTGAGAGATATCGATATTCCCGTGAGGGTATTATTTACTTAACCAACTTGTTGACGAGGGGGTGCAGGACCACCACCTGTCTTTTTTTCCTCTGCCCTTTTCTTGGTTGCTGTTATGAACAAACTAACAGAGTATTACAGGCCAGTATTACCTTGCCAAGAGACGAAAAGCAATCTAAGAGATAAATATTACCATTCTGTAGAATACTCCTGTATTCCACTTTTACTTGTTCCCATGTTCTTGTGGGTCCTGTTGTGGCTCTAATGTGAAAGGGGATATAATATAACATATTATAATATAATATAATGCCATATGATATTGGACAATATAGTGTCATATGATAGATCTACCCTACCGCCTACTGGTGTTGGCCAGAGGGGCCGATGGCGCGATATGGCAGCCTGGCTACAACCGTAGCTGCCTCCACCAGTGTGTGAATGTGGGAGTGAATGAATAGTGGTATCGTAAAGCGCTTTGGGTGCCTTGGAAAGCGCTATATGAACCCAATCCATTATTATTAGTATTATTATTAAATTACCTACGAGTTTGATTTGTCAGCAACTTTCTGCCAGCCCTCTCTCCTTGCTTCTGCAGCCTTTGCAGTTTTCTCTTGCGTTTTAATTAAACTCTGAAACTCCTGAAATCCCTCACTCATGAGTTCTTGCTCTGCTGCCGGAAAATACCGAGCACGCCCCTTCGACATTTTCGCCGACCAATCAGCGGGTTGCCGATCAATGTTTCTACTATCGATGCGTAGCCCCTTTTACGACACCCAGTGATGTCACATTACTGCGTCCAGCTGTACTAATTGTCAACAGCAGGTGTGTTCGGGGAACCGGATTAGCGAGCTCACGGTTAGCGCGATGGTTTGGTCTTGGATGTGTCATTTGATCTTGGATGTAGTAAGCGACGTACGAAGAACAGGCCCCAGGTCCCCCAATGTCCAAACACAACACCCTTCTCTAAAGCTACATAAACACAACCACACCTTCCCACTGCAAAACTCAAACTCCCACACCAAGAAAGCAGCTCGAAGCTGTCAAAACTGTAAACACTATACACAGCATTACACACTACAGAAAAACAATTGAAAACACAATGCTCAATTTGTGAGAAGGTTCTTTGGTTCATAACTGCCAATGCATATTTTTATAAACTGTACAGTAACGGATCATCATAGAACCCTGCAGAGGATTAGGCATTTAGATTTGTGAGTTTCACATGAAGACTATAAATCTATAAAAACATATTGCATGTACGTACACTACTGTAACACAACTCAATGCAAAAACAGAATCTATCGCACACAACAGTACTCTCGGAAACATGATCAGGGTGTGAAGTCTTTTTTATTGTCTACACGGTCTTTTTACAGTATTACACACAGTCACTGTGCGGCATCATGTCGCCGAGCTGCATTGGGCCACATCACCTCATCCACATCACAGGCTATATTGTCCCTTGCTAGGCACCGCGGGAAAAACGCCCTGGAATGGCGAATCCATCCCTGGAAGGCCTCCACTGGGATGTCAGCACAGGCCAGCTCCATTGCCCGTACGAGGTTCTCTCTTGTGTATGGCTGTCTGTCATACACCTTCCATCTCCATGATGAGAAGAACTCCTCTATAGGGTTCAGGAAAGGGGAGTAGGGTGGCAGACAGACGTTTAAAAAGTGGTCACTGTTGGTGGTGAACCACTCTCTGATTTGGTGTGTTTTGTGGAAGCGGACGTTGTCCCAAATGATCACATACATGTGATGTGCTAGCCTAGGATGGTGTTGTTGACGGTCCAGGAGGATGTCTTTTAGCTCCTCTAGGAAGGTGAGGAGACGTTGTTTGTTGTAAGACCCAAGGACAGCATGCCGGTGGACAAGCCCCTCCGTACCCATAGCTGCACAAAGAGTAATATTACCCCCCCGTTGGCCAGGAACCTCAGTGATGGCTCTTTGGCCAATGATGTTACGGCCTCTTCGCCTTCGTTTCTGGAGGTTGAAGCCAGCCTCATCCAGGAAGAGGTACTCATGGGGTCTGGCCATCGCGTCCAACTGCATTATCCTCTGTGAACATGGAAAAGCGTACAGGTGTTCAGAACGGTCAATCAGGTAGCACAGTATTGTCCAGAAGTAATGTAGGCCACTAAGCAACACAGTATGTCCACTAACTGTACTGTGGACATGGATGTATACGTACTTGCACATACTCGTAACGTTGTTCTATGTGTCGCGCAGAGTTGCGCTCAAAGGGAACCCTGTAGACCTGTTTCATCCTCATCTGTTGGCGCCGGAGAACTCGGTCTATTGTGGACACGCTGACAGCATCAATGTTCTCAAAGTTTACATTATCTGCAATGACTTTGTCTCTGATCTCTCGGAGTCTAATGCAGTTGTTCTCACGGACCATATCTGCAATGAGGGTTTCTTGTGCCGCTGTGAATATGGCAACCCTCCCACCTCTATGTGGCATTCTTTCAGCTCTAAAGAAAGAAACATGTGTTGTCAATTGACTGATTTATATGTAAAACTACATGTAAAGTAACAGACCACTTTCACAGGCCTGTAAAACTGTAGTGTGACAAAGAAAGCAATAGCGTACTATACCTGTTGTGTTGTCTAAATGCCTTGATAATGGTGGCCACGGTGAACCTACTCAGGTTTGGATGTACTCTTCGTCCCGCTTCAGCCATTGTCATGCCATGGACAATGACATAATCAATTACTGTTGCTCGCATATCATCTGTTATGATGGTGCGAGGTTGTCTTCTTCTCCCACCTGGACCTTCTCCTCTCTCTTGTTGGCCTCCTTCTCTTCCTCCTCTACTCCGAACTCCTCTTCTTCTTAGGCCTTCACCTCTTCCTCCTCTGATCTCAACCCCTCTTCCTCTTTGGCCTGCAGCTCTTCTCCTTCCGCACGCTCGAATGCCTTCATCCATTGTGATTGTTTGGCATCTTCACCAAACTATGCTTTTATAGGTGGGGTCACATCATTAGCAACAGGTGTCTTCAATTTTGAGTCGTTGTGTGTAGTGACTGATGCCAGGTGTGTTCCCTGTGTTCAAAGATTGGTGACTGTGGCAAGCATTTTGCATCACATGGGCTTTCATTTGTGAATATGAGCAGAGTTGTTTTGCAACATGTGTTTTAGCAAGGACAAATGTGTTTAGATTTATGAGTACAGAGGGTTGTGTTTTGTGAATTGTGTCTTCATGTGACATGTGTTTATGGTACTGGAATATGGTGGCTACATTTAGTAAATGTGTTTAGACTACTGGTCATTTGGGTTACAGGATTGGCTTTTGTGTTTTAACATTTGAGAAAAACTGTATTTATATTTTATTTGTGCACAGTTGGTGTGGAGCACACACAATTTCATTGTACATTCTACAATGACAATAAAGGACTACACACCCATTGCTCAACAACTTGTTAATTACAAGTCAGTCACTGAGTGTCTGGTTTACAATCAGCACACTTCAAAATGAGACTTCATAAACCAACATATGACATCACAATAGCTACATGCATCTTTTATACTCTCTATGGTAACAAGCTTTTTAGCTGCTTTCAATTAAAGGTACTTTTAAGGCCTATTGCAAATAAAAGTTGAACAACAGGTGAATTGTCATCTTAATTCAATGTGGTCCTTTAATTCACTCACTAACAATCACACTTCAATCAAAATATAAATCACGTAGCTCATGCCTTCATTTCTCTTAGGTTGGACTGGATATTGAGAAGCTTGGCAACCTGGAGTTTGGAGGAACAAGATCTACAGCATACAACTTTGCTGTAACCAAGAAGAGAGAGGATCGCTACACCTTCAGCACACATATAATCACCTGTAAACATTATAGGTAGAGTTTAAAGACTACTACAACATCTAATTTTTTAAATTTAAGTTTGATGTCTATTAATCTGTATTTTTTTTGTGTGTTTAGTTACCGTGTGTCCAACAGCCCTCCTCTCAGTGCTGAGTTCAGTAAAGATGTGGCCAGACTCCCAGCTACCTACAGCAATGCAACCAAAGCCCAGTACAGACACTTCATAGACACATACGGCACACATTATATTCGCCAGGTGATAAAATTAATATACACATCCCTTTAATTTTTTTTATACCATTCAGAAGTCATTAAACCCATCCATCCATCCATCCATCCATCCATCCATCTTCATCCGCTTTATCCGGGGCCGGGTCGCGGGGGCAGCAGCCTAAGCAAAGAGGCCCAGACCTCCCTCTCCCCAGCCACCTCCTCCAGCTTATCCGGGGGAATACCAAGGCGTTCCCAGGCCAGCCGAGAGATATAATCTCTCCAGCGTATCCTGGGTCTGCCCCGGGGCCTCCTCCCGGTGGGACATGCCTGGAACACCTCACCCAGGAGGCGCCCAGGGGGCATCCTTGTCAGATGCCCGAACCACCTCAGCTGGCTCCTTTCGATGTGGAGCAGCAGCTGCTCTACTCTGAGCCCCTCCAGGATTGCCGAACTTCTCACCCTATCTCTAAGGGAGAGGCCAGCCACCCTTCGGAGGAAGCTCATTTCTGCTGCTTGTATCCGCGATCTCGTTCTTTCGGTCACTACCCACAGCTCGTGGCCATAGGTGAGGGTAGGGACGTAGATCGACTGGTAAATTGAGAGCTTCGCTTTTACACTCAGCTCCCTCTTCACCACGATGGACCGGTGCAGCGTCTGCATTACTGCAGCTGCAGCCCCAATCCGTCTGTCGATCTCCGGCTCCCTTCTCCCATCACTCGCGAGCAAGACCCCGAGATACTTGAACTCCTCCACTTGGGGCAGGAACTCATCCCCGACCCGGAGTGGGCACTCCACCCTTTTCCGGCTGAGAACCATGGCCTCAGATTTGGAGGTGCTGATCCTCATTCCCGCTGCTTCACACTCGGCTGCGAACCCTTCCAGTGCGAGCTGGAGGCCCTCACCCGATGAAGCCAACAGAACCACATCATCTGCAAAAATCAGAGATGAGATTCTGAGGCCACCAAAGCGAAAGCCCTCCGCCACTTGGCTGTGCCTAGAAATCCTGTCCATAAAAATTATGAACAGAGCCGGAGACAAAGGGCAGCCCTGGCGGAGCCCATCACCCACCGGGAACGAGTCTGACTTATTGCCGGCAATGCGAACCAAGCTCTTGCAACGGTTGTATAGGGATCAAATGGCCCGTAGCAATGGGCCAGACACCCCATACTCCCGCAACACCTCCCACAGGACACCCCGAGGGACACGGTCGAATGCCTTCTCCAAGTCCACAAAACACATGTAGACTGGTTGGGCAAACTCCCATGCACCCTCAAGTATCCTGGAGAGGATAAAGAGCTGGTCCAGTGTTCCGCGACCAGGACGAAAACCGCATTGTTCCTCCTGTATCCGAGGTTCGACTAGCGGACGAACTCTCCTTTCCAGCACCCTGGCATAGACTTTCCCAGGGAGGCTGAGGAGTGTGATCACCCTGTAGTTGGAACACACCCTCCGGTCCCCCTTCTTAAAGATGGGGACCACCACCCTGGTCTGCCAGTCCAAGGGTACTGCCCCAGATCTCCATGCAACATTGTAGAGGCGTGTCAACCAGAACAGCCCTACAACGTCCAGAGCCTTCAGGAACTCGGGGCGGACCTCATCAACACCAGGGGCTCTGCCACCAAGGAGTTGTTTAACTGCCTCAGTGACCTCGCCCCCGGAAATTGGCGGGTCATTCCCCTCATCCCCAGACTCTGCTTCCTCCTCGGAAGACGTGTCAGTGGGATTAAGGAGGTCCTCGAAGTATCCCTTCCACCGCCTGACAATTTTCTCAGTCGACGTCAGCAGCGCTCCGCCAGCACTATACACAGTGCAGGTAGAGCACCGCTTTCCCCTCCTGAGACGCCTGACGGTTTGCCAGAATCTCTTCGAGGCAGTCCGAAAGTCTTTTTCCATGGCCTCTCCGAACTCCTCCCACACCCGAGTTTTTGCTTCAGCCACTGCCCGAGCCGCATTCCGCTTGGCCTGTCGATACCTGTCGGCTGCCTCCGGAGTCCCACAGGCTAACCAAGCCCGATAGGACTCCTTCTTCAGCCTGGTGGCTCCCTTCACCTCTGGTGTCCACCATTTGGTTCGGGGATTACCACCACGGCAGGCACCAACCACCTTGTGGCCGCAGCTCAATGCAGCAGCTTCGGCAATGGAGACGCTGAACATGGTCCATTCGGACTCAATGTCCCCAGTCTCCCTCGGAATGCTGTTGAAGCTCTGCCGGAGGTGTGCGTTGAAGATCTCGCGGACTGGGGCCTCTGCTAGACGTTCCCAGCACACCCTCACTACGCGTTTAGGTGCACCAGGTCTGTCCAGCGTCCTCCCCCGCCACCTGATCCAACTCACCACCAGGTGGTGATCAGTTGACAGCTCAGCCCCTCTCTTTACCCGAGTGTCCAGAACATATGGTCGGAGGTCTGCTGATACGATTACAAAATCGATCATCGACCTACGGCCTAGAGCGTCCTGGTGCCACGTGCACTTATGGACACTCTTATGTTCGAACAGGGTGTTAGTTATGGCCAAACTGTGATTAGCACAGAAGTCCAATAACAAAGCACCGCTCGGGTTCAGATCAGGGAGGCCGTTCCTCCCAATCACGCCCCTCGAGGTCTCGCTGTCGTTACCCACGTGAGCATTGAAGTCTCCCAGCAGGACAACAGAGTCTCCAGGCGGAGCACCCTCCAGCACCCCCCCCCCCCCCCCCCCTGCCACTCGGCGCATAAGCGCAGATGACAGTCAGGACCCGTTCCCTGACTCTAAGGCGCAGGGAACAAACCCTCTCGTCCACTGGGAAAAACCCCAACATATCGGCAGCAAGCCGAGGGGATATTAGAATACCCACCCCAGCCCGCCGCCTCTCACCAGGGGCAACTCCAGACTGAGACAGAGTCCAGCCCCTCTCCAGGAGACTGGTCCAGAGCCCAAGCCATGCGTAGAGGTGAGCCCGACTATATCTAGCCGGTACCTCTCAACCTCACGCACTAACTCAGGCTCCTTCCCCACCAGAGAGGTGACATTCCATGTCCCTATTGCCAGTCTTGGCAGCCGGGGGTCAGTCCGCCAGGGCCTCCGCTCCTGGTCGCCACCCGGCACACAATGCACCCGACCCCTATGGCGCCTCCTGCGGGTGGTGGGCCTGCGGGAGGATGGGCCCATGTCTCCTCTTCGGGCTGTGCCCGGCCGGGCCCCATGGACTAAACCCTTTTTTAAAAATGTTTAATAAATGTTTTTTCAGGTTGATCTTGGAGGGCAGTTCAGGCGAGTCACGTCTACACGTACCTGCTTGTCCAGTCTGAATCATCTTACTTCATCCCAGGTATGTGTAGCACATATATCTGGTTAAAGCAGTGAACATATGTACATACACTTTGTACCAACAAAAGCAATATCCAGTGTTACCTCCTTTCACACAGGTACACGACTGCTTGTCATTGGGTGTCAAGGTAGGCCTGGGGAATGTTAATCTGGGTCCTTCTTTTAACTTATGCGCCTCAGTCCTAAACAACCAAGGTGTCTCTGTTATGTACGCCTCTGGTCTTCACGGTCATTATTCAGAAGTGGTAGGAGGCAGAGGCTGGACTGGGGAGTTTTCACTCACCAGAAATGACTCACTGGGCTACCAGAATTGGCTAAAAACCCTCATAGATCAACCTGATGTGGTTTGCTACTCTCTAAGACCACTGTATGAACTGGTGCAAACGTCAGCACGGAATAAAGGACTAAAGGCTGCAATAGAGCAGTACTTAAAAGACAACAGCATCAGTCGATCAAACACACAGTCGTACTGTAGCAGCAGTGGTCCCAACCTGGATTCCAACTGTTGTCCTAAAGAGATTCAGAAAGGAACACTGAGGATAACAATGATCCAAGCCTCTGGTCTGAAAGGAGATTTTTGGGGCAAGACTGACGGGTGAGTAGTGAACAAGATAAGCTTCAAAGGAAAGCCACTGTAAACATAACAGATGAATCATAGACATTAACACAAGGAGGGATATTATACCCCTTATGTCAAACAGAGTGATTTGTGGCCCCAATAAATGATTTGTGACCCTAGGAAGTAATAAAGGAAGTAATAAAACATATGGTACCCATAAAATTATTATATTCATGAAAATTATGATATTCATAAATTTGTGATATTCATCAAAATATGCTAGTTCATAGTTCATTAATTTTTCCCCAAAAATAAATGATTTCATTATTAAAAAAAAGTTTTTTATATCAAATAGCATCCTTTATTTTTAAGCATAAAAAGTTTTTACTTTTTATGCTTAAAAAACGCCATCTGGTCAGTGTGTGTGTGTGGACTTTCTCAAAAACAGGAGAAAACTGATCAAACAAAAAGGCGGTCCACCCCTACACGCTCTTACATTAACCAACATAGTGACACAGTGAACGGTCTGCCGGTTGGGTTGGGCCGAGGATGAATGACCTGGCAGTCCCTGGCGGTGTCTTCTTATCGCTGCCTCCCGGTCCTTAGCCAATCGGTGCAATCCAGCCACCCTGGATGCACCAATCACGGAGGAGCACCTGCACACTCAAATTTACATATGATAATTACGACAACAGTCGTAACATGTGCTTTTTGTTAAATAAAAAACATGAGAGATAATTCACTTAAAAACATAATAATAATGTTTTATTTTTGGTTTTTGATTACATCAGAAATTTAACCATGTGGGTGATAAGGCAATTGTCTTGCTTTTCTTCTTTTTTTGGCTTAACAATAATATCTTCCTCGGATGATCTGTGGTATTCTCCTGTTTCTCTTGAATCTTTTAGCGCTGCTATTTCCCTTCTGGCTGACAAGTTTCCAATAGTGGACAGGGGTAGCTTTAGGTCCGCCAGAGTTCGTGCAAGTGAACGCCAGCCTGTTGGCTTCACACTTGTCCAAGAGCTTGCTAAAAACTTCATCAAGTCGAGCACGTGACTTCCTGGTATAGGCTTTTCTCTATGCATCAATTCTCCGTCCTCAGTCCATCCGCTGTGACCTTTTGATGCTAATATTCTACGCATTAGATATTCAGTGTTTCTCTTTGAGCGAGGGTTTATGTGGGTTAAAACGGCATGTAAAACCTTATTCACACTTGCCACCTGCTCCCCCTCCTCGCTTTCTTCCTGCTGGTAGTCGCGCTCATCATGTGATCTCTCACTCTGTCCCTCTTCACGCGCAGCGGGGAGCCTTAGTGTTATTTGCTTGCTTTCATCTACTTTTTGTCTCTCTAGTATGAGATACTTTTGTAAAAGCATGTTATACTTTTTTTATTTTCTCATCGGGGTTTAGACCCTGAGTCTCCAATACACGTCTCATTTGACTGTCCAGTTCATCCTCGGCTTTGTCTCTGATGCTTGGTCGAGAAGCATTTGCATGCGTTTCATGTAAGCATTTGATCTGCTCAGGCGAGATCAGATACATTTTCTGCATTTTTATTTGCGAATGGCGCCTATAGCTAAATCAGCTATGATGGGTAAGACTGTTGTGAGTAGTGGTAAGAGGAAGCTGCCTTTTTGAGTCATTACCTTCTTTTTCTTCCTGACACCGTCACGTCTGTTGGCCATTTGTCTGATTTTCTCTTATGTCATTTCAACTTCTTATGTTGGCATTGTGTGATTGGAATATTTCCACACAGCTGTTCTGACGGTAGTATCCCGGATCTCAGTCTGAGTTGCTCTGGAGAGGTGGGGGTTAAACCTATCAATAAATATCCGTGTGGTTCTCTCGTGGCTTCTTCAAAACTCTCCAAGATGAAATGCAGACGTCCTGGACATATTTGTCTAGCTAGTGTATTAACTTGTAATTTATCGTGAGGTTTTTAAATAACACTGTTCAGACTGATCGTCCTGCTGTGTTTACCTTGTAGAAACACATTTTGGCTCAACATCATCACACTCATATTTTTATGGTGTCTGTACTTTGTGAAAATCCGGACCACTTTTGGATGATTTGCTGCTTGAAAAATAACATCATCCAGTACAATGAGATGACTCTGGTGTGAGGGAAACAAGCTCTCATCGTCAAAAGAATCAGGGAGACCTTCAATGAATTTAATGATTTTATTTTTCTCTTGAAGCTCAGAATACAGAGGCTGAAAGGATGTATAAACCCACACAACATTGTCAACAAACTTGTTCGAAACGTACACAGTTTTCCAATACAGATTTCACGAAAAAGGTCTTTCCCCTCTTGGTTGTTCATTTCAGCACAAGTGCGACAGAGAGTAAAGAGAAGCTTGCCTGACTTTGTTTTATAGAGTCCTCTGGGTGGGTATACAACCGCTTTGATAAACCCAAAGTAGTTTTTAGGGTGCTGAAAATTTCGAAAAATTACTTGAGGATGGCCTAAGGGGTAACGACAGGTGCTATTTACAAACGGATACAACGAGGTGACATCCACATAACTAATTTTCTCACCAGGCGCTACACTGCAACGCAACTGTGCTGGGCTTGTACGGCCTCCGAAGAGGGCATGGCGAGGATTCAAAGGCTCTGGTGGATCATAACGTCTGAGGAAGTTGATTACACTCTCATCAGTACGTTTTAACTTGGTCCACTCATGCTGCCAGATTATAACAGGACACACATTATGTTCAGCTCTCAATCTAGCGAGCCTGTCTTGAGCGGCCATGTTACTGTCTGAAAAAGAGGCCCCTAACAGAGGGTTAACATCGGCCTGATTTGAAAAACACGTAACACACCCATGGAAGTAGCAACCCAAAAATTCCCACAGGTATGTTTTACCGTTAATCTGACCATACCCATCCACATAATAACTAGTGAGCTGTTTTTCCCCTTGATTGAGTGCATGTCTGATAAAAACACCTTGTGTGTAAGAGAGATATTCGAGCCATTGAATTGAGGATGAGGAAAATGATTTGACCTGATTATGGTAATTTAGAGGGCACGGTATTGCTAAAGAATTCATTGGCATGAAGTTTGTTAAATAGGTTTTAGGCACGCGCTAGCAAGGGTGTTGCGGCTGAAAGGATCTACTCCTGTCTCTTCAATAAATCCGTTTCTGAACAATGTGCAACCCCGAGCTAGAATTTCAACATCGTTTTCACAGTATAAAAGGGCCTCTTTCATGAAATTGAAGGTGCCGGAGCTGACTGAATCATACCATTTGTAAAATTCTTTCCTGCCCTGTGTTGTCATACGCTCGAGACTATAGGCGGAGGGGGAGGATAAGTAATGTTTGTTTCGAACTGAAACAATGGGGGGAAAGCCTTTAATGCTGTCTGAAAACCCCATTCCTTTTGGGATACCTGACAACGGCATCGGAAGGAAACAGCACGAGTCCATATAGCGCTGGTTTAAGTCTGTGTCTGTAAAGCTGATCAATTTCGAGCCTTGACTGATTAACTTTGGTTTTAAGCTTTGCTTAACCATAGCCCTGAGAATAATGTAAGCATCAAAACTCTTGGCATTATGAGCGATAAAGATAGATAGATAAAGATTTCTGCCAAGGCTGCTAAAGCCTGATTAAGCGCTATAAACGGATCGGATGAGGAAATGTTTTGTGTCAGACTCAGTTGAGAATGAGCCGCGTCTGACTCTGTTTGGATCTCACCATGCTCAACACTCAAACATTGAGAGCTATTTTGCGAGACACTTTCACTAGGCGCTAATCGGGCTAGAGCTAAATTAAGCATTTCTAAAGGGTCATTATTATTATTATTGATCACATCAGGTTGCTCACCGCTTTGTGGAGGTGTATTCTGTGAATGAACAGTATTTTGATTTAACCTAGCTAACGCTAGAAGCAAGAAATGGGTCTGTAATATCATGTTCCTGGTTATCCATTTTTATTGAGTGACAAGAATATCTAAAAGCACAGTTGTTGAAAAAGTAAAGAAAAAAAAACAGCTTTTTATATGATGAGCGAATTAATTCAGCAATGAGACATACTGCTCGAAGAGCGATAGAAGCGAGCTGGTGTCGTCTGCGCTTTGTCCTTGTGCTCCTTATCCTTCTGGTCCTGCTGCTTGTTCTGTTGCTCCTGAGATGTTTAAGTAGACCTAACAATTTGAGGATAACCCCCCCCCCCCCCCCCAAAAAAAAACAGTGAGTTATGTTAAATACAAAAGGATAGTTTTTATAAAATTAGAAAAAAAGTGAGAACATAGAGAGACTGACCGTGTTTAGCTCGCAAAAGCAGGCGCCGTGAATTTCGTCTGCCTGATGGGGGAGAAGAAGCGTTGGTGGGGATGGTGCTCCGGGAGCCAGGAGCGTGAGGACCGACCGCGGAGAGCAAATCTTGGCGGACAGACGAATATTTTTCCCCGAGGGTCGCGGGAGAGAAGAAGCGCCGGTGGGGATGGAGCTGTGGCCGGCAGAAGCGGGACGACCTAGCGCTAAGAACAGATCTCTCCCGATTGGACAGACGGATATTTTTCTCTCAGCGAGAGATCATAAAAATCGGACCTGTATGCGATTGGCTAACCGGGGTGCAAGGGGAGCCGCTCTTTTGTTATGTCATTGGCAGCGGGGCGAAGTTAGGCACGTCTCGAAGGCGGAGTTGGTCTCCAGCGCAAATTTCGAACGGAGAGCCCGAAATCATTAATAAGGAGCAGATATAGCGAGAGTAACAAGGGAAAAAATTGTGCGCTGGCTGCGGCTCAGTGCGAGGTAGAACTTAGGCTGTGCGCTGAATTTGAGATGGAGCCAGTAAGAGGGCTGGTTTGAAGAAAAAAGACTAAGGATTTTTTCAGGAGTTTTTACCCTGTTATCGAATATAAGTTTTGGGAATAGAGGGTTCCCCCTAACAAGTTATTCCTGGGGGGGTTTTTTGCGCGTGTTTTCGATAAAAATACGGAGGGTTTTTTCTGGAGGTTTCCTGCTTGTTTGCCTAAGGGTTGGGTGGGAGCCGCGGTGAGCTTATGCTTGGGGGGGATAGCGAGAGTTTTATCGAGTTATTCTAGGGGGAGGGGGGGGGGGGTTTGCTGTTGTTGTGCGTTTTTGGAGAAAGACGGAGGGTTTTTCAGGAGGTTTTTGCTGGGAGCCGCGGTGCGCTTATGCTTGGGGTGGTTTTTTTGGGGGGATCTCCAGCATTTGTGAATCGGACTTGGATTCTCATTTTCCTTGTTCAGATTAAACAAATGCAAATAAATTGAAATAAAGTTTTCCAATGAGGGATGCAGCCTGTATCTCCCGCCATACTGAACGTTACAAAAACACAAGTTTAACTAAGCACTTTTACTCTGGTTTAACACACACACACAGACGAGCACGGGCCCAGACACAGGCACGCGCACAAGCGCGCACAGACACACACGCACGGGGGGCGCGCGCGTGCGCACACACGCACTGACCCACCACCAGATGGCAGTTTTTAAGCATAAAGAGTAAAAAAAAAATTTAATGGCTTAAAAATGAAGAATGCTATTTGATATAAAAAAAAATCAAATCATTTATTTTTGGGGAAAAAATTAATGAGCTATGAACTAGCATATTTTGATGAATATCACAAATTTATGAATATCATAAATTTTATGAATATAATAATTTTATGGCTACCATATGTTTTATTACTTCCTTTATTACTTCCTAGGGTCACAAATCATTTATTGGGGCCACAAATCACTCTGTTTGACATAAGGGGTATAATATCCCTCCTAATACAGTAATGTTCTTTTTCCACATTTTGCCATTTCACAGATATGTTAAGATCCAGTTTCAATCGCAAAAATTCCAGACCAGTGTGATCGAATCTAACTCCCCCTCCTGGACCACCAATTACATTCTGGAAAATGTCAGTACAAAGCACTTCTATCTCACTTTTATCCACTACAACAAGTAAAACCAAGGACATTTTAAAAAGCTCTTTTTTTTCAAGATTTTGCATAATTATCTTCTCAGATAAAGAAAAGAATCACACTGTTATATCTTTATATTTAAGACAAATAATAATGAAGCACTGGTGAAATGCTATTTTTTCCTTCTGGAGTTTTTTTTCTTTTAAATTATTATTGTAATAAAATGAAACATTACTTTAAATGGGCACAACATACATAATTTTATTTCACTTTGGTTTAACTTTGTCTGACTTTTTTTTAAAAAGGTGGCAACAAGCTCGCCTCTGATGATTGAAGTCTGGGACGAGGATGTGTTCTTTGATGACCACCTGGGATCGTGTGTGAAGTACCTGACTCAAGGTACAAACACAATCAGATGCTCACTTCAAAAAGGCGGCACTGTTGAGGTCCAGTATACTCTGACATGTGACAGACACCTGACTGGATCCACCTGTAACCAATACCAACCATCTTCACAATGAAAACGCATTCTGGCTGGCACACACTATGGAAATGCTGGTAGCTTATCTTTAATCAAGTATCATGTCAGGTTGGGTGATAACATTCTTTATGTGCAATATATAAAGAATAATAATTGGGCACAAAATTAACACATACCATGCACTTAGAGTTACAGCTAATTTGATGTGTCATATAGTCTGAGGCAGACAGTCATCTTGTTTAATCCTCATTTGATTTTGGTGGTGGGTCCACATTCAAATCACTTTGTGTATTCATTAAAGACACTTGTGATTATTTTCTGAATTATGTGTAAAAATGGTCAGGCCTCTTCATAAGTATGATTACAAATGCATTCTTGTGTGTCATTCTTGCAAAAGCCTTCATAACATGCAAATATTTTATGTATATTTTTCAGTTCTTTGATTTGTAACAAGTATATAAAACATTAAGTTTAGCAATGCTTGCATGGGTCATATTTAGGGACTTAATGTATCATTTATAATAATGCTGATTATAAAGAAATAAATGTGAGTTCTGATTAATTGATATTTGGCTCATTAAACCTTTGGTGGTGTTTGAATGGCCGTAAATAACTTTTTTCTTTCTTTTTTTTGTAGACACCAAGACTAGAATAAATAAAAAGGCACCCACAGGTGCCTTTGGCGGTGCAAAACGTTTCGTCGACATTGTGTTTGTTACAAACATACAGTACAGCACTTCAGAGTCATACTGCTAGCGATCAAAGATTTATGGAAATTTGACAAGCTGGAAGCATTCTGTACTGTACAGGAGACACGGCACGAGATTGATTGACATTGGTCTACAGCCAATCAGGACGCAGTGCACTGTGTCCTGAAATAAAATCCACAAAACAGCGAGGCCGCGAAAGGTGAACCGCGTTATAGCAAGGGACAACTGTAGTTTCAAATCGTATAAATAGCCAAAGCTCTGTTGAAAAGGGTTACTTTTTAGGGTTTAAACCATGATTGTAAAAATGAATATGCTGTACTGAAAAACACTGAATCTGGGAAGTGAGAGAAAAAAACTTATCCAAAAGGTTTACTGAGGTCATCAAGTGAGCAGAAGAATCCCTTCCTCACTGACTTTACAGTTTTTCTGAATTGCTAAAACACTAAATCCCATTGTGAAAACTAAACTGTCAACTATGAAAACTCATTCATCAAATCAATCTCACAGTTGCCAAAATCTTAAACATTATTCATCTGGTTAGGACACCATTTGTAACTCTGAATCTCCCATTTACCAAAACTCTAAACACATTCTCAAACACAAAACACATTTAGCAGTGTGGTGCACTTGTACCCAGAACGGTGCACACAGGCTACAGAAGTTAAACACAACTAACACACTGTTTTCATCATTTACACACTACCACTCAAAATTGAAAACCCATGTTGCAACCTCTTCTTCTGCTATTTGCTAGATTGAATACAGCTTCATCCACGAAGCTGTATTCATGAGGCCTAACCATTGAATCAAGCTCAAAGATTCTCTTTATACAACAAACTAATTTTAGTTCTGTAAATGAAATAGTATGATGTATATATGTGCTATCTATACAAGTATACTTACAGTTTTTTCTGAATGCTTAAACCCTAACTGTGATTCCTGTAGCACAATCTCTAAAACTATTCAGACTTATAGCAAAACCACTCACTGAGTTTGCAAAACTAAAAGCACAAAAACTGCTTTGCACTCAGTTTGCAATTTTGTAACACACACTTTGCAAAACTGTAGGCACAATCCACTGCACAACACTCAATTACCAAATTTCCAACACACTCCTAGCAAAAGTATACACATGTATGGCTATCATTAACACTAATTTGCCAACTGTCTGGCACACTTTCACATGTGAAAACTTTTTTAGATAATTAGTTCACTTTGCAATCAGCCTAAGCACTATAATACAGGTAAGCTGTGTGTGCGGAGTACAATGGAGGGAGCAGAAAGAGTGAGAGGTAGAGGAGGCCGAGGAAGAGGACGTGGAGGTGAAGAAGTAGGATGAAGAGGACGACAAGGACAAGGAGGAGCAAGAGGAAGACAAGGAGGGGGGAGAGGAAGATGAGGAGGGGGGAGAGGAAGGGTAGGAAGAGTAAGAAATAGAATTGCTGATGACATCAGAGCTACAATAGTGGACCATGTAATCAACCGTGGAATGACCCTGAGGGTAGCTGGCCAACGGGTCCAGCCTAACTCGAGCCGCTACACTGTAAATTCAAATTCAAATTTTTATTTGTCACGTACACAGTCATACACAGTACGATATGTAGTGAAATGCTTGGACAACTGCTCGTGACCTAAAGAAAACAAAAAAGGAAAAGGCTATGAATAAGAAAGGAAATAAATATGAAAAATTAAAAAGGGTAAATTTAACTAGGAAGGAATAAAATATAAATTAAGGTTAAAAATGAAATAACTGTACAACACAAATTAGAATGAAGGGTAAATTTAACTGGGAAGAATAAGATAAAGATAAATATATAAATTAAAGTTGAAAATAAAATAACTGTACAACAAAATACACAATACACAATATAGAACTATATAAGAATGTATGAAGAAATCTAAATATAAATAAATATATACACAATAACAGCAGCTGTACAAGTATTAACCGGAAATGAAGAATATAGTGACCAGTGTTGTGCAAAACCAAAGTCCAGAAAGTCCAGTGTGTGTGTAAGAACCATATGTGTGGGTCAGTACTGTGTGGTGGTGTGATTGAGAGACCGTATCGCCTGCGGGAAGAAGCTCCTCCTCAGTCTCTCTGTGTTGGTCTTCAGGGAGCGGAATCGCTTTCCTGACCTCAACAGAGAGAACAGTCTGTTGTTGGGATGGCTGAGGTCCTTCACGATCTTCCTGGCCTTGGTCCAGCACCGCCTGCTGTAGATTGAGTGCAGGTCAGGGAGCTCGGAGCGGATGGTGCGCTCAGCTGACCGCACAACCCTCTGTAGAGCTCGTCTGTCCTGCATGGTGCTGTTCCCGAACCAGGTTAAGATGTTTCCCGCCATTGATGTAAAAATACTGAAATTGTTACTTTACAGAATTGCTAGATGACCAGATGCTGGGGGCAGAGGAAGCATGTTCACTGCAGACCAAGTAACCCATATAGTCATTATGGCGATTGCAAATAATCCTATACTTGGAAATAGACACTTGTGTTCGTTTTGATGTGTTTGAATAAACACCAGTACTTGAAGTTTGGATCCCTCTATGCTTGTGGATCTATGACAGAAGTATGAGCTCAAACTGACATAGCCTACCTTGTGCACAGAGAAAGCAAAAGCCAGATGTGTTTTGTATTCATACCATCAGTGTGCAGTTGGCGCATTGTGTGCTTAGTAGATGATGGCTTGTGTGTACTGTTTGATACGGAAACACCATTTTTACGAAGGTGTGAAGAGTTAATCTAGCTGTGTTTGCTTTTGCAAGAGAACTACAATGTTTTGATGATTGGGTGACAGGTTTTCTTATTTGTGTGAAGAGTTTTGCAAAATTAGCCAATAGTTACAAAAAATGTGCTTAAGCAATCAGAAAAAACTGTAAGTCCTCTGTCTCCCTTTGTTCATTGTCAAGTCATTTCCCATCTCACTGTGTCTCAAAGGTTAGTGTTATCTGTCATGGTCCTGCGGCCATGACTCAGTGACTTTGTGTTTATGTTCTTTATTGTTATTATTCTCTTTATCATTCATGGGCTGTTTTGGGATGGTTTGTGTTTTGGGATTTTAGGTACTGGGTTCTGAGTTTGTGCTCCCTCTATTGGTCCCTGGTGTTAGTGTTCCCCTGTCTCGTCAGGTTAATCAGGTCCAGCTGTGTCTCCCACCTGTGTGTGATTTCCCAGTGTCTCTTTGTGTACTTATAGTGTGTGTTTGCCTCTGTTCCTGGTCGCGTCGTCTGTGTTCATACCTGGTGTAATCCCCTGCGTGCTCTCCCTGCTGTTCTCCCTTCATGCTCAGGTTTGCTATTTCTTTGTGTAGTTTCTCCCAGTTAGTTCATCCTTAGTTCTGTTTTACCATCCCCACTTTATATTGGATATTATCAATAAATCACCCTCACACCTGAATAAGTGCTGCGTTTTGAGTCCTCCTTCCGCTCTCCACACGGCCGCTGCCCCGGACCGTGACAGTACGACGCGACCACAACATGGACCCAGCAGCGCTTAACCCGTCCAAGGAGCTACGGGAGAATCTAATCGATGCCACACAGGAGCTTATTGACCTGTGGCTGGAAAACCCGGGCGGGGAGTCCCAGCGCGCTATAGAGAGGCGGCTACAGCGTCTGGTGACCGGTCTCCCATGGCTTCTAGGCTCGCTATGTCCGTGGGAGCGGGAGTTTCTCCTTTTGGACCTTGGACTACACCCCCCGTCTGCATTCACTTTCGAGCAGCCCGATGCGGTGAGTCAGCGGGATGCATTGCTTTCCCCAGTTTCCGGGACTTTGTTTTCTGGGGCTATTCAGAGCGGGATGGGAGACTGTACGGGTCGCTTACCCACCTTCGTGGTAACAGATCCTTCGCAAGTGGGCGTGTACAAACCCTCTGTAAAACCGAGAGACTGTGTCTCTGCCGCCCCTTCCGAGCCAGGACTTTATCGCCATTCTCCGGCTCAGTTCTGTGTCCAGCCACAAGCCTCCCAGTCTGTAGCTCAACCGCTAGCCTCCCCAAGGACACAATTACCTGTTCTGCCACCGCTCCAGTTAGCCACTCAGCCACCACCACCGCTTGCATCACCGCAACCCGTAGTTCAGTTAATGGCTGAGTCACAATATTCACACTGTTTTTCCACCGCTGTTTCTAAGCAGGGAGATGAACTGTTTTACAACGGACCTGTTCCTCAAAAGCTGGCAACATTAGAGACTGTTGCTCACTCCGGGGCTTCCCCAGAGGCTGGGTTACTGCCCTCAGCTTACTCTGGACCCCTGGAGGCCAAGATGCCAGCTGTGAACTGCACCGGGCTGTCACTGCCTGAGCAGGGTCAGTGCTCTGCGCAGCTGCAGCCCTCCGTACGTGCGCCAGAGGCCCTCGTGCCTACTGGTTTTGTTTCACGTGCGCCAGAGGCCCACGTGCCTCCTAGTTTTGTTTCATGTGTGCCAGAGGCCCACGTGCCTCCTAGTTTTGTTTCATGCGTGCCAGAGGCCCACGTGCCTCCTAGTTTTGTTTCATGCGTGCCAGAGGCCCACGTGCCTCCTAGTTTTGTTTCATGCGTGCCAGAGGCCCACGTGCCTCCTAGTTTTGTTTCGTGTGTGCTGGAGGCCCACGTGCGTACTGGTTTTGTTTTGTGTGTGCCGGAGGCCCACGTGCCCGCTGGTTCTGCGGCTGTTTTCGCTGGGGGGCCCGAGGAGCCCGTCCAGCCTCCTGCTTCGCCTGCTGGGGGCCCCGAGGAGCCCGTCCAGCCTCCTGCTTCGCTAGCTGGGGGGCCCGAGGAGCCCGTCCGGCCTCGTGTGGCTGCTTCTCCACCTGTGGCTGCTTCCCAGATACAGTTTCGTACTCCCTTCTGGCACTGTATGAGCTGATGCCAACTGAGGCAAAAAAGGAGGGGGTAAAGACAGCCATAGAGAAGTACTGATCTGATAACATCATAGGTTCCTCATACAAAGAGAAATTTTGTCAGCACCCCGATAACCTCGCTTCCAACTGCTGTCCTATACAAGCCAGGAGGGGGCTACTGAATGTGACCAAAATTCAAGCCTGGGATCTGTCAGGAGATACTTGGGGTCCGTCTGACAGGTGAGTAAGCTGAGGTCAGGACCTGCAAGTTGACAGTATGTTTTTAAATTCTCAGAATACCAGGACATCTTGAGTTGTTTCCTGAGTCCAAAAGTGATATAAGTCTTAAATCAATTGACACCAAAATGCAGATAGTTTGGTGAGGGTTAATCGAGCCCCAGCTTGTTTCGATGTGGTTCTACAACATGTACAGATCACAGCCTCTTTGAAACCAGGTTAATCAATTTCACCGTTTTTTTCCCCTCATATTTTTAAATCAGATATTATGTCTGTACATGTGACATTATGTTTTTTAATATTTGGAAACCTGCTGCAAAACAAACTGAGGTAGACTAACTGTGTTATTCACAGACTGCATGGAAACATTCTGCAGATTTATCCAGGATAAACAGGTTAGTTTGCTGTAGTGTGATGGGTTTAAGGTAAAGAACGGTGTGACTGCTGCACATTGGCTGGTCAGAGTTAAATTACATAAATTATATCATAAATGAATTTGAACTTAAGCTGATGATACTACGTTTCATTCACTGAGTTACAACTTTAGAGTGTCTAATATAAAGACAGTATAAAAAGTCTACTGTTAGTGCAGAGGATGGAAATCAGTCCGGACAAATCCTGAAACATATGCTGACATCTGGTTGAATTCAGTTGTGTAGATCCACAAAAAGCAGCAGGTCAGCTGATCACAGCCAGTAAACTAAGAAAATCTACTGAAGCTCTCAGTAGAAATCATTGTGAGTTATGATTCTTTTCCCTACTCTGAGCCACTACAATTGATTTTAGCTTTCCCCCACCTGCTGAATCCCACTTTAACACTTTTTTAACACACTGTGTGCACAAATCCAGCTAGATGCAGTTAATTTGATTGACATAAACAAAACATACAGCCAAAGCAACCCAGGAGTTTATTAAAGCAAAGAAGTGGAATATTATTGAATGGCCAAGTCAGTCACCTGATCTTAACCCGACTGAGCATTTCACTTGATGAAGACTAAACTTCAGACAGAACGGCCCACAGAAAAACAACAACTAAAACCTGCTGCAGTAAAGGCCTGGCAGAGCATTAAAAAGGAGGAAACCCAGCATCTAGTGATGTTCATGAGTTCACGGCTGCAAAGGATTTTCAATTAAATTTCAAATTTAATTCACTTAACCCCACTAAGTGCATGTCTTTAGACTGTGGGAGGAAGCCGGAGTATCTGGTATTTCCTTTCATTTTTATCCATGTAGCTTTGTACAAGGATTTTGAGAACTCCAAGAGTTAATACAAAAGCGTACACTGAGGAAAGACGGGCTCCTCAGCAGCGCAGCATCCGCAGGCCACAGCCAGGCTCCACCATCAGCCAGCAGGCCACAGCCAGGCTCCACCATCAGCCAGCAGGCCCAGCCAGCAGGCCCAGCCAGGCTCCACCATCAGCCAGCAGGCCCAGTCAGCAGGCCCAGCCAGGCTCCACCATCAGCCAGCAGGTCCAGCCAGGCTCCACCATCAGCCAGCAGGCCCAACACCAGCAGGCCACAGCCAGGTTCCACCATCAGCCAGCAGGCCCAGCCAGGCTCCACCATCAGCCAGCAAGCCCAGCCAGGCTCCACCATTAGCCAGCAGGTCCAGCCAGGCTCCACCATCAGCCAGCAGGCCACAGCCAGGCTCCACCATCAGCCAGCAGGCCACAGCCAGGCTCCACCATCAGCCAGCAGGCCACAGCCAGGCTCTACCATCAGCCAGCAGGCCCAGCCAGGCTCCACCATCAGCCAGCAGGCCACAGCCAGGCTCCACCATCAGCCAGCAGGCCCAGCCAGCAGGCCACAGCCAGGCTCTTCCATCAGCCAGCAGGCCCAGCCAGCAGGCCACAGCCAGGCTCCACCATCAGCCAGCAGGCCCAGCCAGCAGGCCACAGCCAGGCTCCACCATCAGCCAGCAGGCCCAGCCAGCAGGCCACAGCCAGGCTCCTCCATCAGCCAGCAGGCCTAGCCAGGTGCCATCATCAGAAATTCCGCTTCCGGGTCCCTCGTGGTGGCCGCCTCGTGCTCTCGCTTCAGTATGCCACCCAAGAAAGGCCCAACACCAGAGGAGGTTGAGGACATTAAAACCTCCCTCGGAGCGCTGTGCAGAGACATGGCAGCAGTCAGGGCGCAGCAGGAGCTGCTTCTGGGGCTACTGGAGGAGGTAAAACAGCTACGCCTCCAAAATGCCGAAAAGGACAGACGGATCATGGATCTCGAGCGGCGGGTGGATGAGCTGGAGCAGTACACCCGTACGAACGACGTGGTCATCAGCGGTATTAAAATCAAGCCGTGCTCGTACGCGCACGCAGTGGCCGGGAACGTCGGGGAGCCCAGCGACGAGGAGACCCGCTCGGTGGAGCAACAGGTGGCGTCCTTCCTCCAAAGCAAGGGGATAGAGATGGACCTGGAGCACATAGAAGCATGTCACTCACTGCCCAGGAGGAGTGACAGACCGCCGGCCGTCGTTATGAGATTTGTCAATCGGAAGAACAAGGTCGCACTGCTGAAACAAGGACGCAAACTGAAAGGCACGGATGTTTTCATTAATGAGCATCTGACACGAAAAAACGCAGACATCGCGAGGAAGGCAAGGCAACTGAAGAAGAACGGTAAAATACAACATACATGGGTAACAAACTGTAAGATTTTCATTAAGCTAAACGGGACACCAGAAGAGGCAAAAGTACTGATAGTGAGGAACATGGAGGATCTGGACAAGTACAACTGACACTAATGTATCGAGGTAATATATAACTCTAATGACAATCAAATGATAAATACACCAACATCTCTAATTACACCAGGAAATGACATGGACATGTTGAAATTAATTCTTCAACAGAAAGTAATTGATTTAGATTGTGAATATAAGGAGCATAATATAATAGATCCAGAAATAGATTCTGGAAGTAACTTTCTCTCTACTTTTGTTAAAAATTGTAATTATTTCACTCAGGAACAATATGAAAAAGAAATTAACCTAGACGGGAAGCTCTCATTAATTCACTTTAACAGCAGAAGTATGTACTCTAATTTTGATTTCATTAAGGACTATTTGCAACAATTTTCTCGCCCCTTTAGTATTATAGCCATCACTGAAACTTGGTTCAATGTCGATAAAGGAATAGATTTTTGTTTGAATGGATATGATTTAAAATACATGAATAGATTAAATAAGGCAGGCGGCGGGGTTGCTATATATGTTCATAACTCTATAAAATATAATGTTGTAACAACTATGTCTATGGCTATTGATGGAATTTTGGAATGTTTGACTATTGAGATCATGAATGAAAAAAAGAGAAATGTTATAATAAGTTGCATATATCGGACACCCAGTTCAAGTATTGACACTTTTAATGAATGGATAGAAAAAACGTTTGCTTCGGTGAACCAAAAATTACTATTTATCTGTGGTGACTTTAATATTGATTTGCTAAATCCAACAAGGTTAAAAGCCATTGATGACTTTACTGACACAATGTACAGCTTATCACTATATCCAACAATAACAAAGCCAAGCAGAATAACATCACATAGCGCCACTATTATTGACAATATTTTTACTAATGTCATGGATTTCCAAATTAATAGTGGCCTGCTTGTCTGTGATATAACTGACCACTTACCAGTTTTTACTTTGTGTGACTGTGATTTTAAAAAAATAGATACCAAGATCATGATAGCAAAGCGAACAATAAATGAAGAAGCAATTCATGCCTTCAATTTCGATTTAGCACAACAAGATTGGAGTTCGGTGTATGAAGAGTCAGATGTGGACAAGGCTTATGACAATTTCCTAGATATTTTTACTATGTGGTACAATAAACATTGTCCTGTAAACGAACATATGACAAAGAAAAAAAAGATAAAAAGTCCTTGGCTCACAAAAGGAATTATTAATGCTTGCAAAAAGAAAAACAATCTGTATAAACAGTTTATCAAAGTAAAAACAAAAGAAGTGGAACAAAGATATAAAGCATATAGAAATAAATTGACTGATATTATAAGAACGAGCAAACAACTTTATTATAGAAGAAGATTATATGAAAATAAAAACAATATAAAAGGAACTTGGGATGTGTTATGACGCACGCCACGCCGCGAGTCTGCACGTGCCTGTTGTGACCAATCCTATTCGCGAGGCACTATTATATGCCTTCCGGGTTGTCGCCTCGAAACGACGCGGGGGAGAGGCGTTAGCGGATGGAAGCAACAGGTACGTGGGGTGAGCGCTTTTCGCTGTTTACTATCTTGACTTGTTTTTGAATTAATTGTGGATTGCGTTCAACAGTATTTTGATACCGCCGCGGGTAGATGCGTGGGGCTCGTATGTGACATCGCACGTAGTGAATGGTGAGTTGAGCCTGAATGTTTGTTTGTATTTGTAACCTGTATTAGTATGCCAGTGCTATTAGCTGATGGGATAGCTAAGGGTGAGGCCTACTACATTACTACTACTCTCACTTTACGTGGCTGTAGTTTTGTTATTAGAGATTGTTATTTATTTTAATTTATTACAATGGTTGGATATGTATTTGTTGTATATTGGTATTTTCTCATGAACTTTATTGTGTACACTGGAACTAAAGCTAGCTTGGGAAATTTAGATGAATTTTGCTAATAGTGGTCCTGTGATTATAGTGCAGGCTAGTGGTGCCCTGGAGAGACCACAGCGACACCACTACTTTGGATGGCGAGCTAGGCCCAACGAGCCAGAACCCCAGCTACAACTTCCTGCGGTCTGGTAGGAGGCTGCTGCGGCCTACACTCTCCCCCCCTGGTTTTCAGTCCCCCAAATCTCACTTTCGAGATCTCAGTCTTGGAATCTCAGTTCTGATCATCACACTTCCAATTTCAACCTGTTACAGACTGTCATACGCGTTGGATTTATATCAATCATGAAATAGCAACTTTATGGACATTGTCTGCCGGGGGTTGGAGGAGGTTGCTGCACCACTGTGCAGCGGATACTTTACAAGCTTGAATTATGTTTTATCTTTTCCTGTCTGCAGATTTGTAAATATTGGTATTTGGTAATTGCACTTTATTTTCACTATAAATAATAACTGTAATCACAATATCTGTGGTTGTATGTTTATTGTACTTCACTCACCTCCTAGAGCCGAATCTGATATCTTCTGAATTAGCCCAACTACTCATAACCAACTTAAATTTTTTTAGCTTATGTACTTGCTACATAAGACAAATTAGTGGCGAACCAGCCAGGAGGTTGTGTCAAGTATAATATTGTTGTGTACATTCAGTCTCACTATCTCACCATATTACTATGAACATGGACTTGTTGGAGTCATTAGGTGTTAAAATACCAAACGCGGTATTGGTCAGTGGCGTCCCCGCATATGAGGTTGAGGAGGTTGAAGATTTTCTTCTCCAGTATGGTGCTATTGAACGCTCCGTGCCAATAAACTCACCCGGTTCTGAGTTTAATAATATGCTCGTCGTTGAGTTTAAAACAGGGTCTGCTTTTGATTTATTGGGTCCGATTCTGCCATATACATTTAAGCCCTTAAATAATGAATATCATATAAAAAGCTTGTCTAAAATCTATGCGGCTACTGTCGGGTGCACAAAGACTAAGACTTATTTAGCTGACTTAAAACAAGTAGCAAAATTGTCTGGTCAGGATTTTGCTGAAGTTCTTCAAGAACTAATGACCCAAATAAATGGAGCTGTTTCAGAACTGCACCCAGGAAAACGAAGGGCTCAAGCAGGAATGCACTGCCGCATCTGAACACAAAACGGCTGCCACTCCGGATCAACAAACCCACAACATGGCTATTCCTGTCACTTCTTCAGCTGCCCTACATCCTACAACAACAGAAGGACATTCTATCAGTATGTCTGCAGCTGAGTTAAATCCACCTGAAGTACAGAAGTATGTTGTGGAGCATATAGTAAAGAGCGAAGATGTAAACATACGTTCATCCCATAGGCTGCGCAGGTTTTCTGGGAGACTGCCACACCCACAGCATGAGGTGGACTATGATACATGGCGCTCTGGAGTGGATCTCATCTTAAAGGATCCAGCCATTTCAGAACTGCGAAGATCCAGACACATCCTTGATAGTCTTTTACCACCTGCAGCGGACATAATCAAGCACCTTAACCCCGACCTACCAGCAGAGACTTATATTCAACATCTTGATTCTGCTTATGGAATTGTACAGGACGGGGAAGAACTTTATGCGAAGTTCATGGACACACTGCAAGGCTCGGGTGAGAAACCATCCGGCTACCTACAGCGACTTCAGGTGGCCCTGAGTTTAGCTGTCAAGCGGGGAGGAGTCAAGCAGGGTGAAGTGAACAGGCACCTGCTCAGCCAATTCTGTTGGGGATGTTGGGATAGTAACCTTATCTCTGAGCTCCAGCTGAAGCAGAGAAAATCCAACCCACCTTCTTTTGCAGAACTGTTACTCCTATTAAGAACTGAAGAAGACAGAGAAGCTAGCAAAACTCTGAGAATGAAGCAACATCTGGGAACACCAAGACACAGAGTTGCAGCTCAAGCTCAGTTCGCAGTAGAAGAAGAAAGGGGGGTCTGTGCTGCATTGTCCACTCTCACCCAGCAGATGGCGGAGATGCAAAAGCAACTTGCCGCCTTAACTGCCTCCCAGTCTCACCAGTCCTGTACTCCTGTTCCAAAGCAGCACCAGAAGCAAAGAACGGATACACAGGGGACTATATCACCTAACCCCAAGCCTGGTTTCTGTTTCAGGTGTGGGGAAGATGGACACATTAGACCACAGTGCGAGAACAGACCCAATTCTGCATTGGTCAATGCAAAACGCAAACAGTTCAGTGAAAGGAAACCAAAATGGCAGAAGCGGAATTCATCAACTGGACATTTAAACTAGATACAGTTCCTGTAATGGGACGTACAGGAACTGTGCAGGACCCACATTGTCCCGCAAAGGAGGAAAGGAACAAGGAGGAAATTGTTCACTGTGTAGACCTACACACTTGTCCGAAGGCAACCACAATGTTACCTCATGGGTTAGTTGGGTCAAGATGCACAACAGAGGTGACCCTAGCAGGCCATCCACAGAAATGCCTGCTTGATACAGGATCACAGGTTACTACAATACCTGTATCCTTTTACAACAATCATCTTCATGAACAACAAATTCAACCACTCCATGATCTTTTCCAGGTGGAAGGTGCTGCGGGTCAAACCATTCCATATCTTGGATACATTGAGATTTCCGTCAAGTTCCCCAGAGATCTTGTTGGTGAAGAATATGAAGTAACAACATTGGCTCTAGTTGTTCCGGACGTACACCCTGACGTCCCCGCCACTGTGCTAATTGGGATGAACACCCTGGAACCCCTGTATGAACAGCATCTTAACCAGCATCCGAGCTATCAGCCTAGCACTCATGGGTACAGAGCGGTGTTGAAAACACCCCACTGTTTAGCCAGAGTGTTCTCCTACAGCATCCTGCTTCCACCTTACCTGGGGGTTTGTGCGTCAGCAGTTGTCTCATCAACTTCCCTGTTCTTTCTCCATACAAGGTTCCCGTGGTTATTACAAATGAGTCGGAGCAAGATACCTTCATTCCACCTCACAGTGTCATTGCGGATTTGGAAACCTACCACTCCATCTTGTCTGAACATCGCGTGACCCATCTTCCAGTCAGGAACACTATCACCAGCCTGAATTTTGATTTTGGTGATTCCCCACTGTCACCTGAATGGAGGACGCGAGTCATAGGCAAGCTGAATGACATCTCGGAGGTCTTTTCGCATCATGACTTGGATTTTGGATGTACATCACCTGTCAAACATCATATTCCACTCCATGACAATACACCGTTCAAGCAACGTGCCCGGCCAATCCATCCACAAGATTTTGAAGCTGTCCGCCGTCACCTGCGTGAGCTTCTGGAAGCCGGCATTATAAGGGAATCATCGTCTCCTTTTGCTTCGCCTATCGTGGTGGTCAGGAAGAAGAACGGTGAGGTCCGGCTGTGCATAGACTACCGGAAACTAAACCTTCAAACCATCAAGGATGCATACCCCTTACCTAATTTGGAGGAATCCTTTTCAGCACTCACTGGTTCTAAGTGGTTTTCAGTACTCGACCTGAAGTCCGGTTACTACCAGATCCAGATGGAGGAGGAAGACAAGGCAAAGACTGCTTTTGTGACTCCTCTTGGGTTCTGGGAGTTTAACCAAATGCCTCAAGGTGTCACCAATGCCCCAAGCACATTTCAGCGCTTGATGGAGCGATGCATGGGGGACCTCCACCTAAAGGAAGTGCTCGTTTTCCTTGATGACTTAATCATCTATTCAGACACTCTTGAGGAACACGAACGAAGGCTGCTGAGAGTCCTGAACCGGTTGAAGGAATATGGGCTGAAACTGGCACTGGAGAAATGTCGATTCTTCAAAAAGTCTGTAAAGTACTTGGGTCATATTGTCTCTGAGGAAGGAGTTCAAACAGACCCCGAGAAGATAGAGACCATCAAGACATGGCCGGTTCCACAGACTTTGAAACAATTGAGGTCTTTTCTGGGCTTTGCTGGCTATTACCGCGGTTTATAAAAGACTATTCCGTCATTGCCAAACCACTCAATGACCTGACTCGTGGATATCCTCCGGTTCAAAGATCAAAGACCCTGAAAGCTCGCAAGACATCCACCTACGGGCCAAATCAACCCTTTGGTGAGAGGTGGAATACCAACTGTCAAGTTGCATTTGAGACCCTGATTGAGAAGCTTACAACTGCCCCGGTCCTTGGGTTTGCAGACCCGTCTTGTTCATACATTCTGCACACCGATGCGAGTGTGACCGGACTTGGAGCTGTGTTGTATCAAGAGCAAGAGGAGAAACTCCGGGTCATAGCTTATGCTAGCCGCGGATTGTCGCAGAGTGAGAGCCGTTATGCAGCCCACAAGTTGGAATTCCTCGCCCTTAAGTGGAGTGTGACCGAGAAATTCCAAGATTACCTGTACGGGGCAGATTTTACAGTGGTGATGGACAGTAATCCATTGACCTACGTTTTGACAACAGCTAAACTGGACGCTACTGGACACCGTTGGTTGGCTGCATTGTCAACGTACTCCTTTAAACTTCTGTACAGAGCTGGCAAACAGAATTGTGACGCTGATGCGCTCTCGCGATGACCTTACTCCTGCTCCAATGATGAAGTTTCTAATGACCGTAAAATTAACATTTTTATGTATTAAAATTGCTACTCCCCGTTGTCTAGAATTATAACCGGCTGCAAACACGTTAGGAAACTCAGGTGTTTTAAGTTCATTTAAACCTGTGACAGGTTTGTGAGTTTCTTGTAATAAAACAACATCTGCCTGTAGTTTTTTAAGCTGGTTAAATATTTTTAACCTCTTTCCTCTGGTGCCAGCTCCATTTACATTCCATGTGACAAACCTCAGCATGCCCTTAATTGTGCGTGTATGTCTAATGATGTACGCTGGGTGTTTCGTTTAGACAGGTGGAGAGAATATGGAAACATCCCTTGTTTGTAAATAGAAAGAGAAAAAGAAGTGTGGTGAGAGACTCCATAAGTCTGACTATGTGTGTGAATATTCACTAATATGAACAAGCGTGGCTTGCTTATGTGTCTTGCAAGTCTGTGCGTGCTGTGAGGCTGTTGTGAATGTGCTGCCGTTGAGCTGATGTGTTTGCGTGATCGTGTTGTGAAAATATGGAGAAATAGAGGGTGTTGTTTGTAGGTGAGTGGGGAAGTAGGTGACCACAGCAGTGAAAGACAAGAGAAAGAAAGAAACCACATGAACTGTGAGCGACAACAAAAAAAAGGAAACGAAACGGAAACATTCCAATTAAAGCAATGACGGAGGGTGACGGTGTTATATCTGCTATGACATCCTACTGATATTACTAGGTTAAACACATTTTAAAGGAGAAAGTGTGAATGAATAAGAAAAGAGTGTAGCGGGTTCTTATCTGGAGTGCAGTCAGTATAACCACGGTGTGGTGCCGGGGTCGCGGTACAGCTGTCCGTCCACGTAGAGCCGGTCCACGGCGATGACAGCACGGGAGCCTTTCTGGATAAAGCTACGTCGAACTGGGAACAGGACCTTGCGTCGTTCCAGGATCTCTTTGGGGAACTGGTCGTTCACGCTGAAGTCCGTTCCTTTCAGCTCTCTGCCGCGACTCTTCACCTGTTCCTTCTGTTTGAATTGACTGAATTTGGCCACAATAGGCCGTGGTCTCCCGGTCCGCGACCGCGCGCCCCCCAAGCGATGTACTCTATCGAAGTCGATGTTCTTTACGGTGTCCTCCGGCAGCTTCAGGTGGATTTTAATGAAGTTTTTCACCGTTGCCTCTGCATCCTCTCCGGCAGTTTCTGGAATACCAGAAAACACAAGATTATCTCTCATGCTACGGGCTTGTAGATCGATAACGGACTCTTTTATTTTTTTATTTTCAATGTTTAGCTGGGTCACGTTATCGGTGAGAGATTTAACCGACTCCCGTAGCGTGGCATTTTCAGCGGCAAGCGTTTCCACCTGCCGCTGGCTGAATTCCAGAGATTCTCTCAGAGATTTAAATTCCCGGTGTAAAATCTCCACCAGGGACAGCCTCGCATCGAAACTGGACAATCGCTTGTCGATTGACTCCAGGATTTCTGCGATGTCTTTGCCGGCAGGCGATGTTGTACCGGGGGAGTCTGCCTGGCGACTTCTCTTCGATGACGGCGTCTCGATTTTGGCCGGGGAAGATGCACTCTGGGCCTTATGCATTACTAAATCTTGAAAACAGCGGTCGATGTAATCTTGGAGAGCGTCTAAACTCTCCCCGTTGTCCTCCAGGGTGTTAGAGATGATAAAACAGATGTTGTTAGTTATATGACAATTGATTAGTATATTTGGTAATACTGAAGCTTGGAAAACCTTTGTTAAACTCTATGCTACCATTTGCTTTTTCTCCGCCAAAATCTCCGGCGTCTGACGTCACCTACAACATCACTTCCGTCACTTACCTCACCTCCGTCACTATCAGCCTGCTGTTCACTGATAGTTTTTTTTTTTTTTTTTTTTTAGTTCAAACATCAAAAGACATGAATGCTTTAAAAGTATCAACATCAGCTTTTCTCTAACAGCATGGTGGGAGTTTCTAAAAATAACGGAGTCTTCATTAATCCCATGCAAACGTACACCTATCTGGAATAACCCTGACATATTACAAAACAATAATATGATTAATTTCCCAGAATGGAGTTGTAAAGGAATTAAATACTTAGAACATATATTAGAGGGAACAGAATTTATTCCATTTGACAGACTAGTTGAACAATATGGGATCAACAAGACAAGGTTTTTAGAATATCAACAAATTAAATCCATAGTAAAAAAGAAATTTAACCTCAGTCAAGTTGAATTACAAACACCACTAAGTGCGGCACATTTTCTTACTCTTAAATCCCCCAAATTATTATCTAAAATATACAGAACACTTTCTAAATTAGATGAATCAATATCCCTTCCTACTGCAAAGTGGGAAGCAGATTTATCAGTCAACCTAGACCAAAACTTCTGGTCTCAGATTTGCTTAAAAACTTTTAAATTAATTAAAAATCCCAGTCTGCAATTAATACAATACAAAATACTTCATAGAGTGCACTATACAGGTCATCGGATGTTCAATATGGGCTTTACATCTTCCAACAACTGCTCACACTGTCAAGGCAATACACCAGACAATTACATCCACGCTCTTTGGTTCTGTCCACCAGTGCAAAAGTTTTGGCGCGAGATATGTGAAGACTTATCAAAGTGTCTGAAATGTAACATTCCAACTTCCCCCTTAGTGTGTTTGTTGGGCAGCTTAGATAATATCACTTCAGAAAAGAATATAGCCCATATGATCTTCACTGCCCTATGCATAGCCAAGAAAACAGTCCTCATGAACTGGAAAAATAAAAATAATCTTAATTCTAACCAATATAGAAATTATCTATTAGATTACATTAGTCTTGACACAGCCTCTGCCACCACATTAGATCAATTGCTCTGGGCTCCTTTGATCAGCTCCATCACCTAGTGGGGGGTCATAGTTTGGTCCCGCCTTCACTGTTGTGATTGGTGAGGGGGTAGGGACAGGCTTAGGGCGTCGGGGGGTTCCCCGGAGGCATCTTCCTTGGGGGGCTCAACCCGGGGTAGCGGTCACGTCCGGTTGAGGGCTCTGTTGGCTCTCAGGTGACTGTTTCCTCGCGGCTGCGTGCAGCGGGGCTAGGGGAGGGTCTGTGCTGACGGACGTGGGTTACTGACCTGGCAACCTGGCTGCCCCTGGGTGGGTCCGGGATGGGCGTGAGGTTCTGGGGGCGCTCCGTCTCTGGGCTGGGGCCCGGGCCGGGCCTCGGGGGCTTGGGTCCTGGTTGGTGTGTTGCCGGGGTTGTGGGCGGGTGGGTGCATGGGGGCCCGGCCCTGGAGCAGGGTGCCGCCGGTGCGTCGAGCCGCCTGGGGGGCTCTTCAACTGGTGGGGGGGATGGTCACATCTTGCAGGAGCTTTCTTCTCTTCAGGAACTCTCTGCAGGAGGGGGAGATACAGGAGAGGTGGAGGAAGATCTCAGCCTGGGCGTTTACCGTCTTATGTAGTCTGGAAGATGTGTGGTTGGTGGGGTGGGTGCAGTTTTCTCTGTGGTGGGGTTGGGTGGACTGTCCAGGGCTCTGTGGAGCCGGGGGGCGCTACTGCACTGGGCCCCGGTCTGATGGGCCTGGGCCCCCCTTCCCTGGCGGGTCGCGGAGGGTGGGAGTGCCTACTGGGGTCAGCGGGGGAGCTGGCCCCAGGGAGGGGTTACCTGCCCCTCCCTTCCTTCCCTCCCCATCTCCAGCTGCCTCCCTCTTCCCGCTCCTCCACAACCACCCACACATGCAGGGCCTTGGAGTGGGGGTATGTCACCAGGGTGCAGAGGAGGCTACCCCCCCCCCCTGTCCCCTTCTGGCTGCCTCTGCCTCAATTTTATCCCACAACTTAGACATTCACATTATTCACACTCTCATTACACATACATATAGGATCTTGGGGGTGGGCACAATCACGGAGTCCAAATCACCATCAGGGTGTATACCTCACCCCTGACGTCGTTGCCCACCTCTCAATTTTAAATACACTTAGTCATTGAGGGTTAGCAGGAGGGACTATGCGCTTACCTGCTGCTCCTGCCAAGGAGCTCCATGCCCTCCTGGGTTTTAATTGCACCTTAGAACACATATGCATCAACACTACAATGAGCGGGTGGAGGGAGGTTTGGAGTCTTCCCCCACCCCCATTCTCTGCGGCCTGCTGGAGCGGGAGGGCTAGTAGGAGGAGTTGGCCGTCCGACTGCGGTCTGGGGTGTGGGGCCTCCCTGCTGCTGCGGAGTCGGGGTGGTCTGCCTCTCCCCACCGCAGGGAAAAGGGTAACACCACCTGGGTCTGGGTGCAATTCCCCCCTCCAGGGGCAAGGGTACCTAGACCCGGTTTGTAGAGTACGCTTGGGGAGTGTGATTGTGTGTACAGCGTCTCTTTATGTCTGTCTCCACGTTGGTTGAGTGTGGAGTGAGTGCATATGAGAGCATGAGGGTGGGAATGGATGTTTGTGTCTGTGTGTGCCTGTATGTCTGTGTCTATATGTCAGGTTGGGTATCAGACGCCACCTCTCTGGGGACACCTCAGGCCCTCCAAGGTTTGGAGGCCTATCTCCACCCACCACCACTTCCCCTGCCGGTGGCAGACTCCCTCAGGTGTCGGTGTGTTGGTGGTTCTTTGTGTCTGGGGGTGGGCGTCCGGGTACACACCGGCTCACTCCTTGTTGGGGCCTGGGGCCTGGGGCTCGCTCGGGCCCCTTTGGAGGTGGGGTGCCCCCGGCCTCTCGGCCTAGGGCTCGGTCACTCAGGCGCAGCTGGGGGCCGGCGGAGCTCACGGGCGCGTCACTGCAACTCCCCCTGACTTCTGCTCCGCGGCTGCTGGGTGAGCCCTCATCTGGGACTCTCCTCAGCTCTTACTGGGACAGTGGCGCGGCTGCCCCTCTGTTGGTCTTCCATGGTCTCTTGTGTTCTGGGGGCCTCTGGATGTCTGGAGTTTTGATCTCCTCCATACCCGCTTCACACCCTGGAGGACGGGGCTGTGGCCCCCCCACACTCCCTAGCAGATCATTACATGGAGAAACCTTTGGAATGCAAGCATGCTGATCCACACAGGTATGCACACATGGGTATTCACAGACGCGGACTAAAGCTTTCTTGGCTGCTGCCTCAAAGCACACTGTGCGCTGTCTATCTTGCGTGCTGCACAATATCGTTTATTACTTAGTAAATACTGATATCTATGACTAGCTAGTTTATTGTGATGGTGCTTTGTTTTCTCTATTATTATGTTGCTCTTTGTTGTTTGCTGTCTCCTCTGTTTGTTTTTGTTTGTTTGTTTGTTTGTTTTTTTTTTTCTTCTCCATACAGGTGACCCAGGAGTTCTTTTTTTTTTTCTTTCTCTTCCCCCCCCTTCTCACCGTCTCTTCTCCCCTTTGGTTTTCTTTCTTTCTCTCCCCCTCTCTCTCTCATTCATTCCCCCTGTCCTATTTATTAAAAAAAAAAAAAAAAAAAAAAAAAATGACAAAGGATGAACTGAAGCTCTGCCATCACGTAATGTCGCATACTGCTGTTTCTGATGTCATTTAAAAAAAAAAAAAAAAAAAAAAAAAGAAGTTTCTAATGACCATGAACTCATTCGTCAGTTCATTTCTCAACACACAGCTGATTCTGATGTCCTCTCAGAAGAGACTGTGAGAGCAATCTGCCAAAGTCATTTGGTCAGAGCCACACGGCCGGGTGACTGCGGTGAGGTTGGCTTCACACTTGTCGAGTCTTTGTCAGTTCAAATGGATACTATCCCTGACAGTTACTGTTCCGAGGACTGTCATCAGCTGCCTGTCGTTTCTACTCTTAACATCAAAGAGAAACAACACTCAGATCCCTGCATTCGGGAGCTTATTCACCAGCTTGAGCCGGGGGAGAGGGTTCCACCACGAGCTAGAGCTGAGCTCCCTGAACTTCCGTTCCTGCTCAGAGAATGGTCCAGGTTGGAGCTGGTGGATGGAGTCCTGTACAGGAGGAGACGGGACAATGGAGACCTTTCATACCAGCTTGTCCTTCCAGGGGAGTTGCGACCATCAGTCCTGAAAATTCTCCATGAGGATATGGGCCATATGGGGATTGAACGTACACTTGACCTTGTCCGTACGAGATTCTACTGGCCCAAAATGGCAAAGGATGTTGAGCAGAAGATTAAGACTTGTGGCCGCTGTGTGCGCCGAAAAGCCCTGCCGGAAAAAGCTGCTCCACTTGTCAGCATAAAAACATCTCGACCCCTTGAGCTTTTGTGTATGGATTTTCTTGCTCTTGAGCCTGACACTAGTGGCACTCGTGATATCTTAGTCCTGACTGACCATTTCACTAAATTCGCTGTTGCCATTCCAACACCCAATCAAAATGCAAGAACTGTGGCCACTAATTTGTCTTATGTAGCAAGTACATAAGCTAAAAAAATTTAAGTTGGTTATGAGTAGTTGGGCTAATTCAGAAGATATCAGATTCGGCTCTAGGAGGTGAGTGAAGTACAATAAACATACAACCACAGATATTGTGATTACAGTTATTATTTATAGTGAAAATAAAGTGCAATTACCAAATACCAATATTTACAAATCTGCAGACAGGAAAAGATAAAACATAATTCAAGCTTGTAAAGTATCCGCTGCACAGTGGTGCAGCAACCTCCTCCAACCCCCGGCAGACAATGTCCATAAAGTTGCTATTTCATGATTGATATAAATCCAACGCGTATGACAGTCTGTAACAGGTTGAAATTGGAAGTGTGATGATCAGAACTGAGATTCCAAGACTGAGATCTCGAAAGTGAGATTTGGGGGACTGAAAACCAGGGGGGGAGAGTGTAGGCCGCAGCAGCCTCCTACCAGACCGCAGGAAGTTGTAGCTGGGGTTCTGGCTCGTTGGGCCTAGCTCGCCATCCAAAGTAGTGGTGTCGCTGTGGTCTCTCCAGGGCACCACTAGCCTGCACATTCACTACGTGCGATGTCACATACGAGCCCCACGCATCTACCCGCGGCGGTATCAAAATACTGTTGAACGCAATCCACAATTAATTCAAAAACAAGTCAAGATAGTAAACAGCGAAAAGCGCTCACCCCACGTACCTGTTGCTTCCATCCGCTAACGCCTCTCCCCCGCGTCGTTTCGAGGCGACAACCCGGAAGGCATATAATAGTGCCTCGCGAATAGGATTGGTCACAACAGGCACGTGCAGACTCGCGGCGTGGCGTGCGTCGGGCTCGTATGTGACATCGCACGTAGTGAATGTGCAGGCTAGTGGTGCCTGCACATTCGCAAGACCAAACAGATTTTTCTGTTTTTTACTGAAAAAAAAAAGAAAGAACTTTGCAAAGGGATCAATTCAGCATGATGACAACATCTCCCTTTATAACCGTCATGTGGATAAAATCTTTGTCTATTTAGTCCCTTGAGCAAAGCATTCAGCTGTTTTTCTGTCTGTTACATATCAAAAGTACACAGAGGTTAGATGAGGTGAAGCACAAATTTTCCATCACAACACGTACCATGTTCTTTGTGTTCAGTTTAGTTAGTATTTATAAGCAGGGGTGCACATAAGTGGTCCACAGGTGCGCAGGTGTTGTCAAAATAAAAGACGCGCGTTTGCGTACATAAGATTTTCTGCAGGAGGACAGACATTTGTTTAGAACTCTTAAAGATGTCGAAGAAGCAAGCTCCTTTAAGCAATTACTTTGGTGTTCCTCCACCTCCAAAGAAATGTCAGAAGGAGTCCGAACCACAAAAGAAGTGCGTATTCCCGGAAAAGTGGTTGCAGGAGGTGAGCTTGTCATGGTCCTGGGTCAAGCGACCCAGTGTTTGAGTTTATGTATTTTTTTGTACTTCTGTTGTGCCTTAGCTTAGTGCACCTAGTTAATTTCTAGATTGCTGTTTAGTCTTGTTCCTTAGTTGTTTATGTCATCTTCCCCTGTACTAAGTCTCCCTGGTTCATGTGTCACGTCTGCGTGGTTATGTTTAGTTCATGTCATGTCTAATCTCCATGTTTCCTGTTTTACTTTGAAAGTCTGTATTCAATGTCAGTGTATTCAGTTTCACCTCTCCTGTCCTGTCGTTATGGTTCATGTGTCAGCTGTGCTCCCATGTGTGACCACTTCCCCTGATCATCCCTCATGTGTATTTAGTCTCTGTGTTTCATGTAGTCTGTGTCGCGTCATCTGTGTTCCCACCCCCTGTGTTCCGTATCTCCAGCCATAGCCTTTCCATAGTTTATGTCCAGTTTAGGTTTCTGTTGAGTTATACTCTTATGCTGCCCTCACTCTGGTTTGTTCCTTTTCATCAGCCATAATAAAAGGCTCGCTTTTGTTTAATCCACTCCTGTATCTTTGCTTGTGTTCGCACCTGGGTCCACCACACACATTTCCGCACGGTCTGCCTCCGCAGATCATGACAGGGCTGGCTTCAAATAAATGATGAACGCACAGAGATGTAGTGCAGAATATGCCGTGAAAATCCCACTCTAGCGGACAAAAACAGTGCCTTTTATATGTACGCAAACGCGCGTTGCAACTTCTTATCTGGTGCGCGTCTTTTATTTTGACAGCGAATGCGCACCTGCGGACCACTTATGTGCACCCCTGTTTATGATGTCATTAGTGTGCGCCACTGCCCTCTCTGTGAATTATGGGAACAAAGTGTGAGACAAAGACAAAGGCACGCAGGCTTGACACTGTGATGGGGGAGAAAGAGACATGGGGACATAATGGACTGGGGAGACAGAGAAGGAACACGGATCACGGAGACAAGAGTAACTAAATGTGGATCGCAGGGAAGGCACAGTAACAGAAAACTAAAGACTAGAAACTGAAAATAATATATGCAGAAAACAACTAAAAGAACCAAAACTATGAATAATGTGAGCATGTAAGAGTTGTGGAAGGTCTTTCATCTGTGTGTGTATAAAAGAGATCAGGGCGACGGCCATTGTTAGAGACCACTCCATATTGCAACATGTTATTAACCCCACTACGAAAAGACGCTCACCAGGTGTTTGCAGTTCATTTAAAATTTCCATGACACCCTACAATTGCCCTGGGATACTGTATGTGAAAAAATAACATTCATTGTTTAAAAACATTTAAATAGTAGTGTTAGTTACTTGGATACTACAGCTACTGAATCTCTGTCCTTGTTGTTAATTGCTGACTTTGTATAACTGAGTGCTCTAATCATTTCTGTTCTTGGATCACTATACCTCTTATAGGAATAGCTACATTATGAGACCCTTACTGATAGTACCAAATGTTTTTGCAGGTGTTGTCACATTATTTTTCACTTTTGAATGTAACTAAAGTTTAGCAGGACACAAGTTGCTGTTAAACTTGGACTTTTGGTTTAAAGCAAGAAGTTTTGTCTATGTTATTACTTGAGAAAATAACTAAAAAGGGGGATAATGTGATATTCACAAGAGTTGTTGTATCTTGTGTGAAAAACTACCCTACCTAGTGGACACAATAGGAACAGAAGAATAGAAAAGAATCTACAGAGAGGCACTGTAATGATCACATGTACAGTATCTGTGCTGCAGTCAGCAATAAAGTTTGTTATGTTGTCACCATGGTCGTCTTCTGATAAACACCAGAAACACTACAACTGTTAAAGACAGCAATCTGTGACTGTAGGCATCGATATGATGAGTATCAGCAAAATTCTGTTGTGTTAACATTTGTGTTTCTCACAATGAGTTTTTAAAGTAAAACATACAGAGAAAAGAATGCAGTGTTTACTGTAATAACCACACAGGTTAAGAGCTGTTTTACAGCCCAGTCAGATTTGTATTTTGCTAACAGCCCTGACACTTCCTATGTGTTTGGTTGACTTTTAAGTTTTCTGGCAGTTTGTGTCAGGAGATTTGTTCCACACACTGTTAAGCAAAGCTAAAAACTGGCATAGCGTTAAAAATATATATTTAAATGAAAAGACTACATGTGTTTTCCTTCTTTATTAAAAGTTAACATTAATCACATTTTCATGGGGTAATTTTGACCAATTGTAACAGTTCATTTCTGGCATATCTTTAAATCATCCTCTACTGAACCATGAAAAAACCTTTCCTGAACTTTATCTTGTAACACTGGAATAATGTTTTACTCTAACTGTACAGATTGGTGTACATCAGTTCAACGCTGGGCTGTGCTACAATAGTCAGAAGGTCAGAAGGAGAGACTGACATCCAGGGAGAAGATTGTAAGAGACGTGGTTTATAAGATAAGATAAGATAACCTTTATTAGTCCCACACGTGGGAAATTTGTTTTGTCACAGCAGGAAGTGGACAGTGCAAAAGTTATGAGGCAAAAATTAGAATACAATAAGAATAAATACAGTACACAACTGTACAGAATAGAATAAAATAAAATACTATATACAGTAGAATAAAATAAAATAAATATACAATAAGATAAAAATAGAACACAAATACTATATACAACTGAGTAAAAATACAACGATGACAGAAAGGATTATTGCACTTAGTATTATTGCATATGTATGGATGTGTGTGCTTGATCAGTTAAAGTCTTTATTATGGAGTCTGACAGCAGTGGGGAGGAAAGACCTGCGAAATCTCTCCGTCCCACACCGTGGGTGCCGCAGTCTCCGACTGAAGGAGCTGCTCAGTGCTGTCACAGTCTGCTGCATGGGGTGGGAGATGTTGTCCAACAGGGATGACAGCTTAGCCGCCGTTCTCCTGTCACTCACCACCTCCACTGGGTCCAGAGGGCATCCTAGAACAGAGCTGGCCCTTCGGATCACCCTGTTCAGTCTCTTCCTGTCCCCAGCAGAGATGCTGCCGCCCCAGCAGACCACACCATAAAAGATAGCAGAAGCCACAACAGAGTCATAGAAGGTCTTCAGGAGTGGGCCCTCCACTCCAAACGACCTGAGTCTCCGCAGCAGGTACAGCCTGCTCTGCCCTTTCCTGTAGAGGGCGTCTGAGTTATGAGTCCAGTCCAGTCTATTGTTCAGATGAACACCAAGGTACCTGTAGCTGTCCACAGCCTCAATGTCCATACCTTGGATGTTCAGTGGTTGCAGTGGAGAATGCTTGTGCCTGCGGAAGTCTACCACCAGTTCCTTGGTTTTACTGGCGTTGATCTGGAGGTAGTTCAGCTGGCACCAGTCCACAAAGTCTTGGGTCAGACCTCTGTACTCCTTGTCGTCCCCATCAGTGATGAGGCCGACTATTGCAGAGTCATCAGAGAACTTCTGCAGGAAGCACTGGGTGGAATTGTGGGAGAAGTCTGCAGTGTAGATGGTGAAGAGGAACGGAGCCAGAACCGTTCCCTGTGGGGCCCCCGTACTGCAGACGACCCTGTCCGACACACAGCCCTGAGTCCTCACATACTGTGGTCGGTCGATGAGGTAGTCCAGGATCCAGGTAGTGAGGTGATGGTCCACTCCAGAGTTCACCAGCTTGTCCTTTAGAACCGAGGGAAGAATGGTGTTGAAGGCACTGGAGAAATCAAAGAACATGATTCTCACAGTGCTTCCAGCGGTCTCCAGGTGAGCGAGGGAACGATGTAGGAGGTGAATGACGGCATCATCCGCTCCAATGCCAGGCTGGTAGGCAAACTGAAGTGGGTCCAGTGATGAGCTTAT